>NW_021850397.1:769812-775976 GCF_003651465.1 Formica exsecta
ATATACAGGGTGTCCCAAAGCACCCTTGACAACGCTCGTGAGCAAGTAGAGCACAGTAAATTGAACAGAAAAGTCCTTATATATATATAAGAGAACAGAGCTACTAAATATCGAAACAGAAAGTCGAGTATCGGTATAATGGAATTTCGAGTTGTCAATTAACCCTAACAATAAGGCCAATAATCACACAAATCAATAATATACGCAACCAGCCAATCTTTTGCTACATCTTGCAATTTCTATATATATTTTTCCTTGTACATATAAGATGTCAACTTGAAAACTATTAACCGGGATATCTTGAGAACTAATAAAGATATCAAAATATGGTTTAGGGAATATATAGAATAGCAAGGGGAATATCGAATCGCAGTATAACTGTCAAGGCGTGAGTCACTCCCTATGCGCCCTTTTCCCCAATTTTAAAATCTCAAGTGGCACCATCCTTTGTGATACTTCTAATTAAAGGTCTCAACGAGTATTTTTTATAAGAATCATGTTTGATATGCAAGAAGATGTCTTGAAAAACAATAAAAAAAGATTTAAAAAAAATGTAACTATACTGTATTTAACACATTATCAATCAGGAGAGGTATAAAGAAAAATATCAAGTTGATATGATTAAACAAACAAGAAATTTTATGGCAGAGACATTTCAGATTTTATTTATTTGTACATATATTTTTATCAATAAAAGTATCAGAAGTAGCCGCGTTTTTGGCCAGCGATGCTTACTTAATTCTTTTCGTATATTATACTTTATCAAGGATATTCCAGTATCCAAGAACAACGGTTATTACATTTTATAGAATCTCGAATCTGACCACAGTCATCCTGATAATGTGAGTGTGAGAAACAAAGATGATAATGCAAATATGTCTGTTCCAATATCTAATAAAGGTAAGTTGCAAAAAAATACATAAATCCTTAGCAAAAAAAAATCTACGACAAAAAAAATTGTAAACATAATTTACATTTAAGAAAAAATAAAAATAAAATCTAAACAAAATATCTTTCAACAGCGAGAATAATATAAATTTTATTTTGCCGCAAAAAGAGAAAGAAAAATCCACATATTGCATATAAAATTAATCAAGATTTAATGTAAAGCAGTTAATTATATTATTTAATTTTGCTAGTTTATTTTTTTTAGGGCAATTGCAAATATTATACTTCTGATTTCCTAATCAATAACAAATTTCTGAAAAACGCTTAATGCTTTATTGTTTGTTTTTGCTCTGGATTGACGATTACTTTTTTGAGTTTTAGAAACTTTTTTATATTATTTTATTATTTTAAAGATCAACACTTGCTGTGCTAATTTTCATATTTTGAAATGTACCTCTATTTTTTTTCTTATTTTTATTTTTTCTTTAAATTGTTTATTTCTAAATTACTAAGATAATCAACTTAATGTTCTTGTATATAATTATGCCAACTACTACTTTCAAATATAAGCGCTTACTAAAGTTGTTATTGATCCTTTCACAGATTTAATTGAAGTATCGAATCCGCATAAAATTCCAATGTCAAAATTAGTGATCGTATTGGATAATGGTATTAAAATATGGCATCCGTTTGGAAATTACCCCTCTAATCCATCTGTGTATGATAAAAAAGTGATAAGTGTCGCTTGTTCTATGTCGGAAAATATAATTTATTGGAGCAACACAAAGAGGGAGCTAAAGATGCTCGATAATGTGATTACTAATACTTATAATTCTAAATTAATAGTTAAGACTCGAAATAAAGCACATAATCTCTGCATCGACTGGATAACAAACAATCTATACTGGACAGAATCCACGCGTCTTAATAATGAGATAATAAAGCTCGACTTAACAATGTGGGAAAATGGTTTAATCAAATTTGATAAGATTCCGAAAATAAAAAAGAGCGTTTTTAATATTGACGATTTAACTATAGTACCGTTTATAGGGTATGTTAACTTTCATCCATTTGAAATAAATAAAATATATTTTCATTAAAGATTTGTACTGATTTGTAATTTTTCAATAATTTCATATGGCATGTTGTAATTAAGATCAAAAGTTATAAAAAATAATAAATTAACATAAATTTAATTATAAGAATTTTAAATATTCACTATATATAAAAGCTTTTTTCTGCTATTGTTATAATATTGTTCTATAATAAGTAAAATAATGCATATATTTTTTAGAACTTTATATTGAATAGGTCACACGTCTCTTAAATATTATGTAATGCAATCGGATCTTGATGGAAAAAACGCTCGATCCTTACAGGAAAAACTAGAATGTACTATGTGCCCCTCATTAGTCAATACATATAAATTTGTTTCCATAAAAATTGACGTGAATACTAAGAAGCCGCTAATTTATTGGCTATCGAGTAATCGTTTGATTGTGACAGACATTAATCTTTCTATGTGCAATGTGATTTTACAAGGAAACTATGGATCCTTCAAATATTTAACATTTGACGAGACAAACATTTCTTCAGTTTTCGAATAATTATATCTACGTTTTGAAAAAAAAGTATGTTCTCACGAGCGTAGATGACGCATTCAAATACATCCAAAAGATAGAAATTTTTGAGCGTGGTGAGATTACAAATTTGTATGTTCTCGATACATCTTTGCAACCGTATCATGCAATAGAATATCCGATATCTTACACGACAAACAGCATCATCGAAAATTTTTCGGAGCCGGTTTCAACACTAACAAGTAAGCAAATGAAGATATTATAACATTATATGCTTATTTTAGATATAAAAATGCTTACAAAATTTTCAAACTTGGTAATTTTTAATAATAAAGTTATAAATAAGATTAAGTAAGTTTTTCAATAAAATGAAGATATTAAGAGTATATTTTTGCGTAACAAAGGTAATATTTCAAGCACTCCTGGAATATTAGTTATGCAATATTACTTACCATTCACCTTAGGCTTTGTCGCTATAATTACTGCGATCTGCGTCTACTACTTTTACTGTTGTAAGTATATTTAATACATTTAAGTCTTTAATTGCAGAAAGAGATTATATCTAACATAATATATAGAGATTTTCTAAGAAAAATTAATTTACTTGTTGAAAAGGCGAAGTAAATTTTACAACATATTATTAGATAAATGTATTGCAATTTTATAACAGTGTATCGACAACGCAAAAAAAGTAACGAGAAAGTTTTGCCTCCAATAATGACCGACATCGAATTAGAGACTTTACATGAGATACCTAACAGTAACGTTCAACTCAATACGTTATACAGTCCTATGTTGGAATATAATTTGGATAAATATGTACTGACCGAAATCAAACGTGAAGAAATTAGATTAGAAAAACTTTTAAGCAGGGGCGTATTCGGACTGGTAAAAACTAATTTTTTTCAATGCAATCTTATACTATACACTATTCATTTTTAGATCAACAGAAATTGAAACAGATACGCATTTCTCAATAAAAATAATTACATGAATAACTTTTTATAAGAGATTATAAGTAATGCAAAATTTTTGTAAAATAACATATACATGCACTTTATTATGTATTTTTCGTTAAATTATTTAATGCGAAATAAAATGATGTCACTTGACATTAAACTACGTGTATATATTTTTTAATAAAATATAAATTTAAATTAATTTCAAATATTTCGCAGGTGTATCAAGCAAAAATAAAGAATTTAGAAAGACCGGGCATGGAGATACCCGCTGCCATAAAAATGCTTCAAAAAGATGCTTCCTCGCAAGAGAAAAAGAAGTTTTTAGAAGAGGCTAGACTTATGAATCATTTCCGACATAAACATGTGCTAAGATTGCTGGGCGTCTGCTTAGATGAAGATTCTCCATTAATCGTGTTGGAATTAATGGAAAATGGTGATCTGCTACAATATTTGAAAGATAATCGAAAATTGCAACCGTCAGATTCGCACGCTCTGCGTTTGCAAGATTTGTTTTCCATGTGCGAAGATATTGCGCGAGGCTGTTGCTACCTGGAAGATCTGCGCTTCGTTCATAGAGATCTCGCGTGTCGAAATTGCTTAATATCCGCGAGAGATCGCGAGAACCGGATCATCAAAATCGGCGATTTTGGACTAGCTAGAGATTTAAAGAATGACTATTATCGCAAGGTAAATACAATTATTTAAAAAAAAATTAAATTTTTTAGAAATGTTTGTGTGTTCGTTTTTTATCATAATAATATAGTACATTTTTACCTTAAATAGAATTTAAGAAAAATGAACTATTTCTATTTACATCAAGCAAGAGATAAATGAACGTTTTTCGTTTTAGCACAAATATTCTAAAAATTGATAATTTGAACTAGAAGATTAACTTTCTAAAATCACATGTTTTAGATAGGACAAGGTTTGCTTCCTATTTGCTGGATGGCACCGGAATCTTTGGTGATCGGAATATTTACTTCCAAAAGCGACGTTTGGTCATTCGGGGTTCTAATGTGGGAAATTACATCGTTGGGCGAGCATCCCTACACTGGCAGGACTAATCTGGAAGTAATAGATTATGTACGCGCTGGAGGCAGATTGCCGATGCCTCTTAATTGTCCACCGCCTTTGTACGAGTTGATGTTGCGTTGCTGGAATCCAGCGAACGATAGACCAAACTTCAAACTATGTCTCGAAAATATTATAGCTCTAAGAAATGACATAGAAGATACTTTATTGAGTCCAGTGGATATTATCTAGCCGATAAAATTAAATTAATTATAGACGTTATTTTCCAAATGATTCAATGAGAAGCTCAACGTAGAAAAAATAATTTTAAATAACTAATATTCTGCCATTTTCAAAGTTTAATTTTAATGTTAAATTTATCAATAAAAATAAGGAAGAATTTTTTAATTTTACTTTGCAAAAAATTTTAATTAAAAAATACAACAGTTGTTCTTACAGCTGTAAACAACGTGATGTTGACGCTAGCACTTTCGAGTAACCGAAACGAAACTTAATGATTCTGATTACTATAATTATCGGTAGATTGCTACAGTAATTTTTGAAATAATATCTATTTTATATTACATTAGCACCTTGTTTTATATTCCTATATTTTTTCTTGCTTAAATGCTCAAACAAAATACACAATCATATTACACAATCATATTATAATTAATATATATAATATTTTTTAATATTAATACATAATAAAAGAATGAAATTTTATAATGTGTACATTTTTTTTAATTTTCTGGAATTTTTCATTCCATTCCCTTTTCTTTCAGACAAAATCTGGATGTAGGGTTGAATTGATTTTAAGCGCAGAAATATTTTAAAAATGCAGTTAAAAAGGAATATAGCAAATTACTCAAATTTATTGTGAAGAAAAGATCACTCTCTTAAATCCGACCAAATTCCAATTAAGCTCGATCAGCGATAAATTCAACTGACAATGAGATAGAATTGTCAAATTCATATCGTTCTTGATCTCTTCTCTTCCACATAACAAACAACAAAGAAATTAATAATTTCATCTGTATTAACAATGAAAAAATACTGCAGGTATCGATAAGTTAATCATTGATTAAATTAATCGGAATTTGATCTACAGGTAGGCCCTCGCACAGTATCTCGCACGGCAATCCGTCATTCCGACGCGGTCGTTGCTGCGCGTCATCGCGTGGCAAGGAATCCGCGCGGACCGCAAGATGTCGAGACGCCGCGCAACATAGCAGGAGAGCACGTGTCGCACGTTGGTCGCACAGCTCCCGTCCACGTGCGCGTCTATCCGCGGTACACGATGACGTATCCGCGGACGCAGGTCGACTGTGGTCGACTGGGCGCCCGCGCCTACGAGACGTAACGTAGAACGCGGAGGAGTCCGTTGACCTTCGCCGAGGACGTGCCCATGTCCCCAGGCCGGGTCACACTCGAGTCTTGCGTTCGCAGGGGAACATGCACGAGCGCGATCAGACCAGGCACGTGGCGGCAGCCGCGCTCGATAAGCGGCTTCGGCGGCGAGAGAGAAGTAGGCCGAACGCGCACCTTCTCTTTCCACTGGCCACGCAGTGACGGCTCGATACGTCTCTCGAATTTTAAAGGCGTTTTAATAGAAAATTGTGGTTGGAGTTATGATGACAAGCGAGTTTTAATAATATGTATTAAAGAAAATATAAATTCTGCTATTCAAAATTAATTTAAATTTTAAAATATATATTATATA
>NW_021850397.1:776943-779973 GCF_003651465.1 Formica exsecta
TATATTTTCAAAAATTTAAACACATTAATATATATAATATATATTTTCAAACTTAAATTAATTTTGAATAGTAAAATTAATATTATTATTATATTATTAATTTACTACCTTTTATATAATTATATATAATTTATACTGATCATTATTAATTTACTGACAATTATGATAAAAAGCGAGTTATGCTATGTATGAAAAAAAAATGTAAATTTAATTATTTAAGAGAGACTAGGACGTAATTTAATTTTGAAGAAGTATTAATATATTTTAGATGCTAAATTCAGGTGGGATATTAGCAAAACTTTGAGCAACGCGAAATTTGATTATTATTATCAATTTACCGATTGTACATCAAATTGCCAGTACATAATCCGCTACTGCGTTTCCTCCGTTCCCTGACGTCGATTCACCCTCTCTCGTTCCCCGGCTCTCCTTCTGCTACCCTGTTTCCAAGTATTTGTCAAAGGCGGTACAACGCCGCGAGTAACTCCACCCAGACTTGTGCGCGGTCTCGGCCGCAGACGCGTTCTCCTTAGGTAACCAGGTGCATCGGAATCCGCGTTACGGATCGCGTCGAGCTTCCTCCGGACACTCCTACGTTACGCCCTTTTGAGATCGCGAACCCGGGCTTGCCAGGTAAATAGCAAATTCGCGAGCACAAGGATGCCCCATTTAATCTAACAAGTCGATCGAATGAAGAGAGGCGGTGAGATTTAAATTTCTAGAATTGACGAAAATTATAGGTATCGCTCTCGCGAAATTAACACCCAACGAAACTGTCGAGGTAGACCGTCCCCTCGTCTCTTAGAAAATTCTCAAACATTTCTGTGACATCTTAGTAATCAAGCATGAAATTAAAATTTTCTTAATGCGGAGTCCCTCCTCTTTAGCTTAGAAGGAAGTTCAATTTATTTTTACTCCGTCTTAATCTCTCTTTTCATTTTTATCTTACATTTTCTTAATGCATATTATCAAAAGATTACTTCTCTTCTTGTAAAACGTTTCGCTCGGCTGTCGCATTTGCCAGTCTGACCGATTTAAATGACGTGCGATAAATTATATCCCGCGCGACGTTTGGGGGAGATGAATTCCTTTACTCGTGAGAAACTGTCAGAGAGAACGTATTCTATGCTATCCTGCTACCTCGCAGCTTCGAAGTTGTGCCGACTGCTGCGAATTCCACGACGACCACGACGGTCGACGAAGCTCCATCAACGATATGCTGGCCTGATCGTCGACGAAATGTATTGTCACTTGATTGTCAATCGGCTTTTTACCGCGAGACCGTTTATTAACACTGCGTTACCCTTATTACAGGCGTTGGGTCGTAGAAAAGGGAATGGGTGTTATATATATGGGAGACGCCGAGAAAAATAATCATCGAAGCGACGAGCGTTTTCGGGAACATAATGTTCGCCTTCGCGTATTTACAGCATCGCGAAAAATCGTTAACGTTGTATCGTCGTTATGGAAGAATTACAACAAATCGTTTGTTTGAAATTATTCGCAATAATACTCGTGCCTCTCGAGCCGCGATTTAAATGTGTCATGTGTCTGGGAGGCTACATAAACGTGCGAATATATATGTATATATATATGTATATATATATGTACATATAGGCACGTACACGCACGCACACACATATGTAAAAAAAAGTTTACAATAATATTAACGTTACAATACATGATTACATATAATATTTCGTCTATAAAGATATATTTTATATATAATATATAATATATATTATATATGTATCCACACACTCTCTTAAAAAAGGCATGCTAAATCGATACTCGCAAGTATTGTTGCTTCTTTTCCGTGATGCTGAAAGGTCATCTCGACATTGCACTGCATTACTTTATACTTTATATCAATAAAAGACTGTCCTGACTGACAATGAGCCGCTCATTCGATAGTTCAAATATTAAGTATGTGTGTATAATTTTAATTTATATGATTTTGAAAAAACGGATAACCATTTTTAATTAATATCTAAATAATGTTACAAATATGTGTGTATGTGAAAAAATTAATTAACGCTGTTAATGATTAAAACTCTTTCGAATTCGGAAGAACAAGATTAAAAGAGAAATAAAATAATTATAACAGAATAGATTATCGCGTTTCGGAAATCACAATTTTTCATATATTGTATAAAGATATATTCTAGTATTGGAAGGAGTAGATTTTTTTGAGGTAACATCCCACAAGATATAAAAAAACTTTTAACTTTGTTTAACCAATATTGCAAGAGATAATTCGATTTGACATTTTGCGAAAACCTGACAGTATGCCTATTATCGGGCGATCATATGAACGTGAAAGAATTAATTAATGCTGCTAATAATTAAAACTCTTTAAAAAATAAAAGATTACGGACAAAACTATAGGAAAATTATAGTAGGATAGACTTCTGTTTCTCAGAAACCAATTTTTTCTATGTCGTATCACGTATCAAGATATTTCTAAGTTTCGAGGGGGACATGAAAATATTTTGGAGCCTCTTTTTCTTTACTCTCTCGATTACTGTCTTTTTTGCTTGCATTTTATTTAAAAATATTAATATAATAAATATATAATAATTACGGTATCTCTCTTAGTCTGACTCTTCCCCTTTGACCTGTCCGGCATGAGTGACCCTACCGGTAACTATTAGCGTTTTCAAATGAAGCAAATTAAGATTTTGAGAGAATCTGATTAATATAAATAATATAAAGTACATTCCCCGTTTTTAACACTTTTTTGTCTTTAAAGTACAAGGTTTTTTGCCCTGATTAATCAATCAAACGATTACTCAAAGTATTCCATTGAATCTACATAATAATTCAAGTTTCCCCTAATAATCCAAGACGAAGTATATGACATCATTAATCGGTCTCAGAATGATCAAACTTGCTTCACTCGAAAACACTGTACGTTACCGCCGGCATAGCTCTCAGGTTCATTAGAGCACTCAAACCTCCTCACCCGGCAAATGCCTTCGTTAAGGTGGAGATACCATCGAGGAGGAAAAATTTTTATTTTAATTATTT
>NW_021850397.1:781211-790496 GCF_003651465.1 Formica exsecta
ATATATTACAAAAATATAATACAAAGATTAATATAAAATATAATTTAAAATGTAATACAAAATAATTTATTACACGAAAATGTCCGAAATATTCATATAATGCAAAATCCACTAGAAATTTTTAGATCAGATATAGCTGATAAGGAACGATTAATACAATATTTATGATTAATAATCAACATGCAAAGCTTATTAAGTTTTATATAATGTAAACGAGTCTGATCAAAAGAATTGTTAATAAAGTTATCGATCGTTTTTTAATTAAGAAGAAAAAAGTACTTAGATTATATTGGCGTATTTTGCGTAGAGTTGCAAAGAAAATATCCGAGAAAAGATAGACAAAGCTTCAATGTAAATCAACGATTAAATCACAAAATAAACCGCGATTTAAAATTTGCGAAAGAAACGTGACGAATAAATACCCATAATATTCGTGATTCCAAAATACATGCAATCGGAGAAACAATATAATTACTACATACTTAAAATGAAAATGTTTCGACGGACATTTGGAGAGCTTTTTATAATCGTGTCTGTAATATAGAAAATTTGTATACGAAATCTAATGCCCGATTTATTTTCACAAATGCGTGATTTTATTAAATTAAATTAAATTAAATTTCGCGATTGAGGCTAAGATATATGTACCGTTTCACGGAAGATTGACTAAACAGGATAACCGTATAAGCCTTAAAATACCGTTATAAAAAGACCTGCGCGTTATCGCCGCGTTTAGTGGAGGATAACTGGCCTAACAATTTGACCAGATCAAGATCCCTCCGTCAGATAATACGCTGGTTAATATCCGACAAAGACAAGAACAATCCTAAAAGTGGAGAACGATCAACTTCTTACTTCTACATCGGATCCCGCAAGATTAATCCGCAAAGAAAAGTTAAGTGATCCGTTGAATATCAGGGGCCCCGCTGTAGGAGGGAACGAAATCCGGATCTTCCGGACTATTCCCAATAGCAATGATTTCGGTAACAAATCAACGACAGTTACCATTGTCATTACTTGAATACTTTGCAACATATAAAATAAAACAAAATAATATAAAGCATAATTAACTCTAAATTATAATTAATTTTTTTTTGTAGCATTTAAATGCATTAATTTGCCGATATTTCACTGATATCGGGGTACCCATTCGATTTGTCTCGAAGTTTTAAAGTATACGCACATTTTAGATTATATTCATACATAATATCTTGTAACACAATATTTAAAAAAATGTAAAAATTTTATGAGATAGTATGTTAAATTGCGCTAGAAATATTTTCTCAAAAAAAGAATAAAAATTATATTAATTAAAAATTAATAAATAAAATACATTTGTTTGTAACCATAATGTTTGTGGAGGAAAAAATTAAGAGAAATGGACAAACTGATTACAATTTGAAATTACTTGAAAAATAGAAATTTATACACAATAGCTATATCCATGTTCAATCTACTATTAAGTCCCTTTAGCATTAAGACAATAATAATATTAATATTAATAATGATGAAAGATCCACTTTTAACAAGAAGGAAGAAAAATATATCTTTTCTTCAAATATACTATTTAAATTAATTTTCTGATTCAGCTTCGAAAAGGCGTGTGGCAGTCGTCGTTGAGTTTCTACCAAAATCATTGCTTTCAGAAATCGCCAGGAAAACCCGGATTTAATTCCAATCCTGCAACGAACATCCCCAATTTTCAACAGTAACAAATATATGTACAAGTTTTAATCTATATAATAAAATGTAACATATATGTATTAAATTTCGTTACATAACAAATGTTAGTTTTATAATAAATATAATTTTTGATTTATTAAGAAAAGATGTAGCATTTGTATATATTTTTAAAATTTGTTATAATTAATTTTTATTTTTCTACAGTTTAATTTTTAATTGAAATTGTAGAAAAATTAATAATTTTTAATTTTAATTTTTTTTTATTTTAATTGATCCTAATAGTCCTAACCCCTACTTTGCTGGCTAAGCCAGCGGGAATTCGCGAAATTTGGGGGAGAAATTTGTCCTAATAGCGTGCCCTATTCGCGTGTCCTACTCGCGTATCCTACTCGCGCGTCCTACTCGCGTGCCCTAATATCTGTAATATGTTTTAATGCATATTGAAAAAATCTAGTAAAAATTATCTGATTTAATCTATTCTAGCCCATCCATTTTGAGGCAACGGATCTATTTACAATCTATAACTAATGCGCGTACACGATTTTTAACAAATGATATGCAAATAATAAATACTCACCCTAGGGTTGCTCCGCCGGTGCAGGATGCCTCTCCTAGGCCTCCTCCTCCTCTCAGGATGTCAGGGTCGCTATGATGCTCTGTAACATGCAAATAAAAGATCCAAATTGTAGCAGCGTTCAAAATAATTAATATTTTAAAAAATTTATTATATGCATTGAATTTTATATTCGATGCATATAATAATAAGCAGATTAATAAAATAATTTTATAAATTTTGAAAAAAAACTAACTAATAACTCTAATAATGCTATATAAAAGCTATAATCTAAAAGTAAAAACTTTTACAAGATTATAGCTTTTATATGAAAATTTTTTTCTCTAATTCTCTCTTGTTTAAATGATATAAATAAAGAATCAAATTACGCGATTAATATAATCTAAAAGTGGAAACTTTTACAATTATAGCTTTTATGTAAAAATCTTTTTTTTTCTAATTCTTTCTTGTTTAAACCATATAAATAAAAAATCAAATTATGTGATTAATTGTTTAAATTAAATTGTACGTACACAATTAATAAATAATTAATATACAAATAACAAAATACTTACCACAGGGTTGTTCCACCGGTGCCCGATGCCTCTCCTAGGCCTCCTCCTCCTCTCAGGTTGATTCACACGCGCGATACTTTAAACGGCACTCCTTTAAATTATAGATCAATTATTTATTAAATGATTAATGTATCACGGAGCTTATCGTTATATTAATTACTCGATTTTACGATTCGATCGTTTTACAGCACGTTTTTAATCCAAATTATATCTAGATCGTCGGAAAGTCAAGTGTTATAGCATCGTGGACAAAATATATTTGATTCTATGTGTTGTTAAAAAAATAATTATTGTCCGTAAAAATCGCAACGAAACAATAATTTATAATTTGATTTTCTAGTACTTTAATTCTTATTTGATTAAATGAATAAATTACAAAATATATGATTCGAGATCTATCGTCGTAACATATATATATATATATATTTTTATATTATAACAAATATATATTATATTTATTAAAAATATAATAATTTAGATTTTTTACACAAATATATATTTTAAAAAATACCATGAGTTGACTCCTACATTTAACAATTTCTTAAATATAATAATTCTTAAATTCCAAAATAAAATCTAACATGTTTTATATATATTATAAGAGTACTAATTAAATTACGTAAAATAATTAATTTTATAGATAACACATAAATTAAATAAATTATAAAACACTTATCCCACGGTTGCTTCGCCGGTGCTTGATGCCTCCCCGGGTCTTCTCTTCCTCCCTCTTTCTTGTTTATTCTTGTTTTTGTGACACAAGCACGGATGATAGTGACAACGAATTAAATTCTCTATTGATACGTTGAGAAATAAAAATTTATTAATTACGCGAATTGATAATCGTTAATTATGCTAATTTCGTCGCGTGCAATTAACACGTCGGGAATGCCGTTCAAAGTATCGCGCGATCATCGTATCAACTATCGATTAGTGCACGTGCGATAATTAATTATATTTTCACAAATGAATGTGAGTGCCATGAATGAGATATTACACAAAGGACAAACAAGAGAGGAAGAGAAAATCCAGGGAGACATCGGTCCACAAGGGAGCAATCGTGTGATATATATATATAAGGAATTTAAAATTTATTTAATTTACTTTAAAAAATAATTGCTCGCTTATCTTTACGATAGTAATTTAATTTTATATCATTGTATAACGTGATGTATACATAAAACATTCCAAATTTTATTCCAAAATATATTTAAAATGTTTAATAAAATATTTATAATAATTATATATTATACATATACAATTGACTTTTATTGCTACGCGATATATCGAATAAATGTTTTAGATATTCGCGAGCGGCGATTATTCGAGAAACACATTCGGTAAATTGCAAATTGTCGCAAATGTCGCTTTGGGCCGCGTAACTTTACAGCGCGACTCGGCGTGTAATTGTCTGACTGAAATTCGCTGAGTGGCGTAAGAAAATGTGTTTTCCCACAATTAACGGTACTTTATACAGATATGGTCACACTTGACTGAAGTTACCCAGTCGACTTCACTAGGAGATCAGATTCACCGAGAAGTCGGTCTTACGTTACGAAAACGAGAGTCAGGAGAGATCGTTGTTAATAAAAAATTCATCTTTCTCACGTGACACGCGAGAGAATTCCGCGTCGCGATTGTTTTGCCGACGGATGTGTAATAATTCATAATAGTGCGTAGCAAAATGGAATTTCGCGCCTTATGTCTCGCCGACTTATCCGACTATCTCGAAATTGCACAAAAATAGCATTGTCATTGCATATTTAGCAGTATATATTTTACAATTTATATTGCGTGTGCACGTTAATAATCACTCTGATTTTTTTATATTGTTATATTATCGTTTTATAATAATGATAAAAGTTGAATAGATTATTACGAATCAGAACGTAGATTCATATTCCTAATAAATGGTGTGTTGCATTATATCAGATAGAAAATACATCTTGAGTCTTAAATAAAATGATAATTAATTAATACTTTATATTTATTAAATAAAATAATAATTAATTAATAATTAATAATAAAATAATGATTAACTAATAGTGATAATTATCGACAAACGTGCGACAAAAATAAACGCATACGTATGCAAATATTAATATACATATAATACATTCTTAAGGTAAGGACTGTGACATATAATATCAGAAATATTAAAGTTTATCGGAAAAACGCGGCTTGATTCGGATTTAACTGCCTTCCGTTAAATCACGACGTTTGTATCTTATTTTTATTTCTATATTTTTAACTTCTTTCTTATTATATCACATATTATATTATATGACATTTATATATTTGCTTTATGTGTGCGTGCAAAGGCTTTTATTAATATATATATATAGATTACTTTTAAATCGATATCTCTCTGGGACACGCCATTATTACGCCACTGCGATTATCTAACGTCTGTGCTGCGAGAAAGAGAGATGATAAGAGAGAACCGCCGCCTCCAAATCCTCTACACGAATCTACTCTCCTGATAAACGAATCATCGTGCGCGTCGCGAACTCACCACGCTCGTAACTGACGCGCTGCATCCACGCACGTCTTATTATCGTCTCATTAGTCAGAGTCAGAATGATATTTTTATTCAATTGATAATATTCTACAGATCTATTCCATTAATATAAAACAAAAAAGAAATAAAAAAGGGTTTTTAACTTCTTTCTTATTATATCACATATTATATTATATGACATTTATATATTTGCTTTATGTGTGCGTGCAAAGGCTTTTATTAATATATATATATAGATTACTTTTAAATCGATATCTCTCTGGGACACGCCATTATTACGCCACTGCGATTATCTAACGTCTGTGCTGCGAGAAAGAGAGATGATAAGAGAGAACCGCCGCCTCCAAATCCTCTACACGAATCTACTCTCCTGATAAACGAATCATCGTGCGCGTCGCGAACTCACCACGCTCGTAACTGACGCGCTGCATCCACGCACGTCTTATTATCGTCTCATTAGTCAGAGTCAGAATGATATTTTTATTCAATTGATAATATTCTACAGATCTATTCCATTAATATAAAACAAAAAAGAAATAAAAAAGGGGGAGAAAATAATTATTATATAAAATATATGTTTATAAAAAACTTAATTCGTATATAATTGACGCTTCAATATCTATCCGTATCACGCTCGCACACACACACATATTATACAGCAATTATTACAATGCGCGAGAGAAACGTTATTATACACAGAAATAAATCCGCAAGGCGTCAGCTGATCAGCTGAAAAGAATCTCAATTATTATGACGTCAAAAAGGCTCTTCTTTGGTCGTGTCTGTCTATCTCTCGACCGGTCTGTCTCGCGAAGCTACCTCCTTGCTTCCTCGCGAATTGTGCATTCGCGAGCGTATGATCATTTCTGCCGACCTTAACTGCCGGTCGACCGTTCTCCTTCTTCTCGTTGAATATCGGTGGGAAAGAAGGGGGAGAGAGTGGGGGATGTCCGAACGATGTGCGAAATTATAGTAAGGGTCCGGGAACACCGTCAGGCCTTCGAATTGGCGAACTCCGTAGCAAGGTAGCATCTTAGGCGAGGAAGTAATTCGCAAATTCGCACCGCGTAACTGTCTCTCGCGTTCACTCATACAGTATGTGCCTTCGCCCGCAAAGTACGCGAAAGTGTGTGTGTCGAATCTCTATCTCTCTCTTTATGTCGGGAGAATCCGCTTATCGAAATCCCGTTTGTCGGCAGTGTCATCCTCTTGATCGAATTCTCGATAAAGCTGGTTTTATTACGGGATCTTCCTCAACTATCGTTCCCCCTAAATAGTAGCTCGTAAATTATTTACTCGGAAGAATTCTTGGCTAATTTTGCGATTTGTGCCTAATTAAATATATATATCTATCCTTTAACTATTTTCTCTTATAACTAGACATCGGATTTTTATGCAGAAATATATTTTTTTAAAGAAACAATTAATAACTAAGGTTTAGATTATTTACAATATCTAACATATTTATTCAGTAATATATACCAATATGCATTTTCTGTGCAAAATATATTTAAAATAATATATATGCAAGATATATATCAAAATATGTTCTTATAAAAACTGTCTTTTATATTAATAACGTTTATGTATGTTACTACATAAATATTACTCATTTTTGAAACTGAGTAAATATATTTCTTAAATGTTTTTTTTATTATTTTACTTATATTGATACAATTAATATAATTAAAACGATTATTTTGAAAATTTATATATTTATCAAAAAAATGGTGTGGAAAGTATTACAAATTATGCACAAAATAAAGATTGCTATTTTATAAGAATTATAATTTGAATCAGAATAAATAATTAATGTTTTCTCTCAAGATTAGAGACTGTAAGCTTGTGTGTCTGCTAAAAAAATTAACTTGTATGAAAATGAACGTGCGCGCGTCTACGTCGCAAGACGTGATAAAAGGCTATATTAACTTTATAATATAAAATCGTTTAAAATATGTATAAAATATATATAAATATAAACAAAATATGCAGATATAAACAAAATATATAAATATTCGTCACGGGAAACTGGATCATCTGTATCGGATAGTCGCATTTTTCCAAAACTTGGAGTATAATCGCGGTGTGCAGTAGATGCAGCAGGAACGTGGTCAGACAAGAGCGCAAGAAGCTTCAAACGTGATATGCGCGCGCGGATGAATCCGAGGGATGTGCGCAATGTTCGACAACGCCGAGATATTATTAGGGTAGCATGAAATCGTAAACCTCACCCGGTGCAGTGTCTCTCACTGCGATGAAAATCCTTACGACGAAATAACGAAAGAATAATTATTATTTCTAATAATTCTTATAAGAAGAGAATTATTATTAATAATACAAAAATAATAAAATGGAAAAGAGTGACAGATAAAAAAAAAACCATGGGAACTTTGTGATCGCGAAACTATCGGATGAAATAACGCGAAGATTATTGTTTGCTTCGTAGCTTGAGAATCGTCGTTGTAAGTGGATGAGTGTGACGTCACCGACTCGACGTTTGGAAAGTCACGTAGAGAATAACCTGTTGAGCAATATCAGCGTGCGCGGAATCCGGCGGTCAGGAAAGCAAGTTGGTGTACGCTTGATTATGCTTGTACGTATTATAACAGTGGCTCTCAAATTACCCGTGTAATGGATCGCTCCGTGAAATGGCGAAAGATTTAAATGCACGAATTGCACCATATATAACACGTACTTTGGAAAAGATCTTTATTGCCCCTCCTTGCAATCCCCAAGAATGGGGGAACTTTGCAAGATCGAAAGATAAAAAGCATAAAAACGTATCGAAGGAACGAAACATGTATTATTAAACGATTCACAACTTTGAATTAAGTGTGACAATAATAATTGGCGCAATTAAATCCTCGTAATTCGTGTTTTATTCGCGAAATAAATTTCGCGTTTATCGAGATTACGATACCATCGATATCGTCGAAACGACCAAAATCTTAAATGAGGTAATAAGGAATTTATTCGTACATGTATGCCAACCACTGTACATTGGAGAATGCGAGGGAAAGAAGAATCTAGTGGAATATGAATGTCCCATACACGTAGTGCCCTATGCCTTTTGGCAGACTGAACCGGTCAGGTAGGCCGGACCGCAATTAAATCTCAATCAGGATACGCAGGAACGAGAAGGAAGCGTGCCGGTTCCTTCGGCGGGGATTATGGAGAGTGCCCAAGTTTCCATCAAGTAAAGCAATCTACCAGGAGAACGCGAATGAGCGTTGGTGGAACGTCGGCTATCTGTCAAACAGCTGATGCCGCGCAGTGGTTCTCAAAGTTGAACGAGTAGAATGTCACTTTACATGTTATGTTGCTTTACATTGGAAAATGAATTTTGGAGTGATTGCGAAAATTGATTAATTTATTTATTTGTATAAACAGGAAAAATTTGAACAAACTGTAACATATTTGCAATAATTATTCGTTATTGATCTTTGCGCGATGACGTATCAAATAATAATACAATATATTCAAAGAGCGTACAGATATAGGGTAAATTCGTATTTTTGGTTTTTTATTTTCTGTTAATTAGATTGTGAGAATAATTATATATATATATTTTTTTTTTAACAAAGAAAAGTGCAACACATTTTTTACCTGCAATTTTTTCAATCATATTGGTCGACAGGGAAAGTTTCTCACAATTGGCTAAAACTGCTAATGCATTATCCATTTTTTCTATTGGTGGCCACTGGAAACTTAAAGTTACTTCTGTCGCCGTAGCTGCTTCCTGCTCATTTTCTTCTTCCCATCGCCGTATAGCTTCTTTGCACGTGGTTGGCTTTCCAGATGCCATAAATGAATGTGATCATATAACTTCCGGACATCAATAAAATTTCCAAAAAATATCTAAAATATATATTTTGTGTGCACGTAATAATCGCTTAATATATTAAAAATATTTAATCATATATTTTTTTTGTATATATATATATTTTTTGTAT
>NW_021850397.1:790749-844494 GCF_003651465.1 Formica exsecta
TATATATTTTTTTTTTAAATTATATTATTAGGGAGATTAGGGTCTTTCGCAATTTTTTAGAAAATATGCATTTTATCTTGCTTTTTATATACCACAACTCTCATTGTAATATGCTTATCACGCTCTCAGGATTTTTTCGTACGTGATATTACGCGAGGCACGCGAATGTCGGCCACTCTGCCATTTTTCATCGAACATTTTAACGAAGAATAAACACGCGATTTTGCAGTCGCATGCTCTCTCGATGCATTTCCCTTTGCCGGACAAGCGCGATCGATATATCAGTTTCATACCGATACCAGTTCTCGTGTTTAAAAATGACATCCTTTCAATTCGGCGCGGCTAGACGGGTGCGGCTTTTATATACAGGGTGTTACCGAAGCGCATGCACGAACTTTAGAAATTGAGAAGTTTAGCTAAACAGCTCGTCCACAATTCATTTTTCGGCAACATTTCATATATAAAAATGATACAAAGAAAAACATGCGCTACCATTTGACAGACCGACCTCAGGGTTTGAAGGATTTTAATTGCACGTGAATGTCAAGACACACAGGCGTCGTAAACGTCTCATGTGTGGTACGTCCTTTGCAGTAACTCGTAATTTTCTCTCCCTCTCTCTTTTTCTTTCTCTTTTATGCTTCGTCTCTTTATCTTTTTTTTATTTTTCTATCTCTCTGCAGATATGTGGGTTTCCTATGGCGGTGGCACACAGTCGGTGTATATCGTAAGTGGCTGCGGTATTCGGCTAGTCAGATCGATGAGGCGCCGTCGTCGTGGCGCCTCGTAAACGCCCAGCCTCTGTTCCCTTCGTTAAATCCTTCGTCCCTGGGCCTGTTTGTTTCTGGCATTTTTGCGCGATATTTTTTTCTTCTCGAGATTCAATCGACATTTTTTTTTTAAATAATTAATTCTTGAAAACTCCCGCAAATTATACGGGTGATTGTAGCTATTTTCCAATCTCGCGCGCGCGACAGAGAGCTTTTGATGCAATTTGTGATTTATTTCATAATGCTTCAACGTTAAAATATATCTGTAAAAGAATTTATATATACGTGAAAAAATTTACGGTATTCCGTTATTGCGAAACGATCCGATAATTTTTTATTCCACTGTCATTTTTATTTTTACGCCTCGACGCGCATTTTTACCATGGCCAACGCTTTAATTTAACACGGAACATGTTTTTATATCGCCAACTTTGTCAATGTCACGTTTGAATATTTCTACGTGGGGAAATATGAATACATATTCGATTTTCTACATTATTTACCAGATCACTCGTGTTGACAGTCGATTCGCGTCTCGCGTTTTAACGTCGTAAACAAGCCCGTTTGATCTCGCGCGAATCTATTTACGCCGAATGCGTGCTTAACAGACACGTTTGGATTGAAACTCGCGGATGAATAGCCGCATTTAGCTAAACGCCCGAACCAATAATCTTCTATACACTGTCGAACATACATTTTAATCGGCGTCACAGCAAGATTGAAATTTCTATTTTCCTTCAATCGAATGCTAAATAACGATTGCAAAAAAAAAAAACATATCTAAAACGCCAAAAAAATCAATATCTAACAATAATATTCTTCAAAAAAAAAAAATTTTAATTATCAATTTTTCATACTACTAGAGTAGATTAGGCTTTTAAATAGAATTTCGTGCAAAAGACACAAAGAACTAGAGGAGCGAGAACTGTAAGAACGTATGTGCGGGATTCATGGAAGTATCGCAATGCGGGATGCAAAAGTAGAGAACGATCCGAGCCGCGCGATAATGACCGCCATGCAAATATAGTACCTCCGCCACGCTCTTAATAAGCATATGTATTACCGAACGGCACTGTCGAACGGTGAAGTTTTCTCGTGTCTCGTAACGCTTCGCCAGACGGCCGTCGGTCACGGACTCTTTAATTAGGATTTTAATTGCTCGTTGAATCTCTCTCTCTCTCTCTTTCTCTCTCTCCGCTCGATCTCTTTCTCTCTCCGCCCGATCTCTAAGTACGTACAATATTAAGCGCTTGGAATAAATTTGCGCGCGGGAGGAAGTCTTAAAACGCGATCCTGCGCATCTAATTACATCGGCAACCGGAGATTATTTTGATTCTCTCTGTCACAGAATTATATGCCGTCTTTGTTAAATTATATACATATACAATAGTTCACGATACATTTTGACAATATTTCGAAACTTTATTTAGAAACATTATTTTAGAAATAAATTTTATTTTCCTTTTTTTGATAATATAAAAGTTGTAAAAATCAACTTACATGTATGTCTACTTTCTATATTTTTTATTTTCCTTTTTTTTTCATATTAAAAATTATTAAGTTTGTAAAACTTTTGTTCAATTTCGTTCTCTAATTGTGATCACTATAATCAAATGACAAGATTAATTAAGTTGTATATTATTAGGGAATAGAATTATTTTATTTTTTTATATTTTAATTTGAGATCGCATCCAGACTAGATTAAATTTCGCGTTTTCAATGGTAAACTTTTTAAGCAATTAATATTGTCCGATATTTAAGCAGAGGCTTATCACTGAAATGCAATGTAGCTCAATTCAGCTTTAGTAATTGAATCATTCTATTATCCCCGACAGTACTGCAATCGTATTACAATTAGCATTGAAATTAGTGCATCGCTCAGTGTCGTAGAGAATGATACAATTAGAAGTTATCTTTTCGGACATTTATCGGAAATGGTCACATTGCTAAGAAGCAAGAGTGCACACAAAGAGAATCAATGTTACAATTGAAATGGGAACTCAAGGAAAGTGGAGATCTCGAGTATCCTGCAAATTGCAATCACGATCGTCGGTTTCGATTACACAAGGATGATGGAGTTAATTTCTCTAAATCTCGCTGCGCCAATTATTCAGATCTATATGAAACTTCCTGTTGTAGGACTTTAATATTGAATCTTGACCCTCGCGGATTATCTGCAAAATTCCATATTTGATTTGGCGAAACACGACGAATAATCCGCTTGCGTGCGCGACGATAAGAGCAAGTAGCACAGATAGAAGAGATCGTACGCTGAAAATTACTATACTTCGCGAGATATACTAGAAACCGGTAACAGAACGCCGTCAGGTGTAAGCGATAATTATTGAATCGACTCGCTCGGGCGATTACATTAATTTGCGAATTAATTCGCGAATAGAAGTCGCGGGCGATAAGCGCGATTTATATTAACTGTTCGTTCCGGATTATTGAGCGAGAATTCGCCGAGGAATCCACCGACGAGGAATTACGATAATCTTACGACTCCAATCGAATACGAAACTGGCACCGTAAGAAAAATGACACGAGGGAAGAAATAGATCACCCGAGGATCGCGTTTGAGATGCGCGAGCAGAATCGAATTCGCTCGCTATTTTTCCAATTTCGGAATTTCTCCACTTTTCGGCGATTGATTCATGTGCAATAGCTCCTCTTCCTCGTCGTCGGTGAACCGTAAATTACTGGGAATATTCGGCGTAAAAAAAAACGCGATATTAAAATGCGGATCGTCTTTTGCATTCACGCGATCGTAGTAAATTTCGGTGCGCAAAGAGGCCGATGCCTCACGAGAGATTTCTTTTATCGCCGTGCATTAATTAAAATCGTCCGCTCTGATTACTCCGCGAGAATCAATGTCGTTAACGGCGTCGTCGCTTTTCCTTACCGGGAAGAGATATTCGCCTTCCGCGCGACCAACTGTAATCAATTTCTCGGATGCGACATATTCAACAATAATTCATTCAAGCGATATATTCCTTGCTTGCGATATGCAAGGTGCGACCGATATGACCCGATGCTAGAATTAATAATATATAGGGTGTCTATACGTGTGGTAACGTGATGGGCCAGGGGAATTTTTTTCCGAAACTTGACGTTGTACAGAAAAATGTGCTTCGATATTTTCGTTGAACAAAAATAATCTTAATTTTTTACAAGCATAATGTAATCCTTGCAAAAAATATCGGACGCTGTGACATTCAAGATTGAATCGAAAAGTGCGGATATGCCTCGTTAAATTGAAATATCGAATTGTGGTCATGCCTGTGTGTGCGGAGAACGCAGGTGCGTAGAGTATATATAAGTACCGGACGTAATAAAAGAGGAAGGGGGATGCGCGAAGGAAGATCGAACTTCTCGAAAGGAAGAGAAAAAAGGCGCAGGAGAGAGCGGGGGGTTGCTATACTTCGGTTTCTGATGTTCTCGACACGGTTAGTAAGGGGCGCCGGTCAATACTAGCATCGCGCGGTATAATCAGGGCTGTAAGAAGTGCGATTTACACCCCGACTACTATCTTGTATTGCGATCGCTATTATTGGAATTTTTAATAGAATCACTTAAATCGCAAATCTTCTTTATAAAATGAGGAAGACTGTGTTTTTGAATATTTCTGTATAAATTTATAAGAGACGATTAGATATTTCTGTTTTATTAGGGTAATATAAGAATTATTTTCATGGAATTTGTTTTAATATATTTAGATAGTTATATATTATATATATAAAATTTAATAAAAGCAAAGCCCGCGTAATTCTTCGAAAAGAGAAAGGAATATTAAAGCTCTCTCCTTCAGAAGAAATTTAGGAATATTATTTTATATTGTTAATTATTATTTTTGAAATATTAAAGCTCTTTTTTCAGGAGAAATTTATAAAATCTTTTTTATATAAAAGGAATTTTTGACTTATACCGCATTATAAATCTATATTAATATCTTTATATATGACTACTATTACATAAGGTACTATAAATAATCATTTTTCTCTAGTTTTCTTTGCACGAAACATACATGGGTAAAATAAAAAACAATTAAAGCAAGCATTAAAAGAGAAAAATGGAATTTATTATCTAATCTCAAATCTAAAAATAAAGAAGATCGCCTCTGCAAATAATCGAAGAAATAAATGTTCTCGTATAAAATACAATATGCAATAACGTTCGTTCTTCATTGCATTCGTCGCATCTGCGGTGCATACGGTGCTGAGAATCGCGGGATGCACTGCGGCAATCGAAACTATTCGACGGATCGATAAATCGGCAACCACGATCACGCTGCGAGAATCTCTTAATCGTGATACGACGAGTTGCATCAGTCTCAGATGCAACGCGATGTAAATGTATCGCGTTGAAGAACGAAGAAAGAGAGAGAGAGAGAGAGAGAGAGAGAGAGAGAGAGAGAGAGAAAACTTTGCGGCGACAAGCAGATGCAAACTGCATTCGTTTCGGAGAGGTTGTTTCGCTTCACGGAATTGCAAAATGTTGCCGCCAATACCGGTCCTGATATTCCACCTGAGAATACAGTTAACCGGCTAGCATAGTCGCAATTAGTGACGCATAGATAATTACGCATACGTAATTACTGTCGCGCAACCTAAGTAAACAATTAAGAGAGAAAAAAGGGGTCCTTATACTTAACAATATATTATTTATATTACATTTGCGGTTTTAAATAGATGAGAATTATGATCTCAGCGAATCAAATTTTAAAATTGGCACAAATTGAAAAAAAAAATGACAAGTATTTTACATTATAGATTCTCGTTTTTCAAAAGCTTCACAACTTTGTATCCGTAATTAGAGATAAAATAATTAAATAAATTTCCGGGAGAAATAAACTTCTGTAATGCATGTATTAATTATAAACTCATCACGCTGACTGAAACAAGCTTGATTAAAGCATAATGTACGCTTAATGCATCTCTAAATTTGGAGCTAATTTAATTTCTTTTGCGTTCGATCTTGCTCATGTAATGCACGATTTTCCGGATCATATTTCCGGGGAAGGAATTATAAAAGCGTATCTATGCAATCCCATCTATAGCGCGAGTAAAAGTATGCTATACCGGTCGTACGTTCCTTATAAAAAATGTATCAATCTCCTTTGAAAGCGAAACACGTACCTAAGCACAGAATATATATACACACACACAGCTACGGTACCGCTTGAAATTTAAATGTTATAAGAAGGAGTTTAATGCACGACTTAAGGCTATTCTCGGAAAACATAAATTCAACTTTGTCTTTGCGTGCCTTTTTAAGTGGGAAGCGGCAGAAACGAGTTTTCCAATAAGCGTGGGCGACGCGACGCATCGCGGAAAATACGACTATCTTTCTTTTTTATAAGCACATGCATTTTTTTTTGTCAGGATCATTAATAATACGTCTTTTCTAGCAAATATATATTGAATCGCACTAATAATTCATGAATAAGTATATTAAAAATAGATTTCGCGAAATAGATTTTTTCTCGAATTAAACTTTAAACAGAAAGGCGAGAGAAAGAGAGAGAGAGAGAGAGAGAGAGAGAGAGAGAGAGAGAGAGAGAGAGAGAGAGAGTGTGATTTCCGGGGAAGGAATTATAAAAGCGTATCTATGCAATCCCATCTATAGCGCGAGTAAAAGTATGCTATACCGGTCGTACGTTCCTTATAAAAAATGTATCAATCTCCTTTGAAAGCGAAACACGTACCTAAGCACAGAATATATATACACACACACAGCTACGGTACCGCTTGAAATTTAAATGTTATAAGAAGGAGTTTAATGCACGACTTAAGGCTATTCTCGGAAAACATAAATTCAACTTTGTCTTTGCGTGCCTTTTTAAGTGGGAAGCGGCAGAAACGAGTTTTCCAATAAGCGTGGGCGACGCGACGCATCGCGGAAAATACGACTATCTTTCTTTTTTATAAGCACATGCATTTTTTTTTGTCAGGATCATTAATAATACGTCTTTTCTAGCAAATATATATTGAATCGCACTAATAATTCATGAATAAGTATATTAAAAATAGATTTCGCGAAATAGATTTTTTCTCGAATTAAACTTCAAACAGAAAGGCGAGAGAAAGAAAGAGAGAGAGAGAGAGAGAGAGAGAGAGAGAATCTTAGTCTATATTTTTTATTCGATATAATACAATAAATTTTGCTTTGTTCGCGTTCTCTCTCCAGTATATTCTCTGTCTCTCTCTTTCTCTTCTTTATTTTTAACTTCCATTATCGCGAAATCTCACAATTACGGTGCGTGAGAAACGCATTAGAGAAGCAACGTAATGATTCCAGATGATTGAAGAGCGATTAGACTCAATTATATACAACGGCTTTTCATCGTGATAACTCTCGTTCGAATGCTTTTGTGATGTTAGAACGTCTTCGATGTTTCGGCCGCGTCAGGAAGTATTATGAGCGTGCTCGAATGAATAAACGCATTGGTAGCGTAGTCACGTTTTCGTCCCTGCAAAGCTGCTCGAAAGTTTGCGCGCGAGACACTTATATATTCAGTTTTGCTCGCGTATCACGTCGAAAGAAAATTTTCAGTTAGTAAATTATAATCTTACGTCCGCAGGATAGATCACGCGCGCGTTGGAAAATTATTTAACGGAAATCGCGCGCGATCGCGAAGATGGGTTGTAATTGTAAAAAAATTGCGATTAAAGAGAGATATAGAGGCGCGAATGGAGGTTGGAAATTAGTATCCGAGAAACTAAAATTAGCCGGCGAGAGAAATTAAATAGAAAACTGCTCCCATCGAAAATGATTTTCTTCATTATCAGTTACTGGGGGCGTGTTATTACGCGCAATTTGTAGTATTATATTTTTTCACGAGGTTGTAACAAGGTGCGTGATGATGTGCGTTTTTACTTTAGTTAGCAAAATTACCGTGTGCGTGTCCGATCATTAGGAGAATTTCTGCGGTGTACTAGTAAAGTTCGAAAGATCGCACAATACACTGCAATGCGACAAATAAGCATGACTGGGGGATAAATCGCGGACTTATATTATTTTGCTTTCTTATGTACCGTTATCGAACCATCTATCTCCTTATATTTAACTGCCATCGAGTGGGTTTCGCTTAGACGCCATGTAACCGTCGACCTGCTCGCATAAACAGCCGTGCACTATTAAGGCCGCAAACATTAAACTTACATCGAGACGAGAGCATGTCTCGAGTATACCTTCCGAATCGATATCATCTATGGACCCATCAATGTTATATTTTTGCTATCGTAGCTATTTAATAAACATTTTCATATATGTATTTTTTAAACATTTTTATTATCATTAAAAAGTATTAATTATTATCACTAAAAAGTATCAATGTCTCTTATAATAATCGACTTTTTTCATTTATTTGCAATTCATGAAAACATGCATATTATAAACTAGAAACTAATCCTTTTATTTTACCTTTTTGAAAACAATTTTAATAGATTAATGAGATTTTGCGATTAAAATGATACCAAACACAACATAAATCGAATAATTTTAGATGCATAATAAAAAATTTTTTAAATTATTTGAATCACATTTGGTGTAATTTGCGCAAATTTTTCTCATTAATCCATTAAAATTACTTTCGAAGAAAGGTAAATTAAAAACATATGATCTTTAGTTTTTTTATTATATAAAAATATGGAGAAAAATAATATTTAATTGAAAAAAATAAAAATAAAAAGATCATACATTAATTTTTTTTTCAATAAAACAAAAAACATTTTTTCCGACATATTTTTCTATTAGAGATTTTTTTACTATCTTATTTGTAAAAAGCATTAGAACTTGGCAAATTCGTTTTCTCATGTTGCAACGGCGACACCGAGATACATTATTTCGATTGTCGTACGAAATCGAAGGAAATTCTTCGGATACGAGTAGCAAACTCGACTCTTCCCGTTTCCGATGTTTCTTTGCCGCATGCTGACAGTCACCATCTTGTCACCTATCGCGTATCGTAAAAGACACGAGAGTATCAAGTCTCAAATTGCGCGCTTTCGTCTGATTTCTTCCAGAATCGATAAATTCGCGAAGCGTCGACGGTTATAGACGAGTAAAAATAAAGTTAGTTATAGAATTTAATCGTAAACATGCACAGTACGTTACAAAATTATCGGCATTCTCGAACCGTTGAAATATCGTGACATATATTCATTATATTCATTATTTTCATTCACAAAGTATTGATTTATCGAAATATCTCTATGATATTTTTATAATTATTTTTTATTAAAGTAAAAAATAATAACCATATAAAAACACATAATGAAATTAAAAGATATGAGTAGAAGAAACGACTCTGTATAAATATCGTTCTCATCCTTTGTAACAAGCGTTTATATTTCCTGTCATTGTCGTACGTTGCGTTTTGGCCATACCTCGTGTCAACCTCGGATAGGGCTTACAAAGCGATCGTGTCGATTGATTAATTACCGGTCTTATGCGGAAATGGTGCAAAATGAGCAAAAGTAAAAACTTGTTTTGTACGGTAATGTAACGGGAAAAGGGCGGGGAAAAGGAAGAGGGAAATAACGCATTACTCGATTTCCACTTGTCATTAATTGCATCATCCGCTTGAGTCGGAAGCAACCTCCGCAAGGTCACCTAGTTTGGTCGTTTATTCGACTCGTTATTCTAGCAAATTCATAATTTATAATCCAATAAAATCGTCTTGAGATTTAAAAGTGCAAATATCTGGAACATTGCTGCAATGTTGCTGCAATGTTCTGATCAATCTATAAATGCGGGATAATCTTACGATCGTGGAGGGCAGCACCACAACGACGACCACTAATTGCCCCATCTATCTATCACCTGCTCCATTATCGTTATTATCTGAGGTAACATCCAAGACATTACGATCCCGTTCGCCGATTTATCCCATTATCCTCGCACACGTAGATTCCAATCTTTCTTCTCGTTATTTCTGCCCTACTCGGCGACGACCCTTTTTCAGGAAGGGAAGGAAAAGCCAGCCCCCACGATCTGGTGGTCGTTACGTCATTTCCGGCGAAGTCCGGGTCGCCGGTTCCTCCGCGCGACCGGCGCGATGGCCGCGCATCGTGCCTTTCCCCCCGCGTGCCAGCCTTCCCCTTGCCCCCTGGTTCGCGCGCGACACCCAGACAGACTCCAGAAGTGTGTTCTACGTCGTGATCGTCCCTGACGTGGTGTATAGACCGGCGGCGCGATGACGGCGGTAGGCCCGGCTGCGCGGAAGACCAAGCGCGCCGTATGCGACTAGTGGGGGTGCCGGTGCGTCGCGACAAAAGGGAGGGAGAGGGAGGGAAAGGGGGGGCCCGGGGGGAGACGGGGAGGGTTCGCCGCCGACGCAGGGGGCCGCAGAGCCGCGAGTTCTCCCGAGTCAGAGAGCCGGCAGCCCGCAACGCGAGTGTGTTGCTGCCGAGCTTTGATAATCGAGGGGCCGCAACAAGCATTGTGAGAACTGTCATCGTTGTCGCACTCGTCATCGACGTCGTCGTAATCATCATCGTCGTCGTCGTCGTCGTCGTCGTTCTCGACAGCAGGGAAGAGATCCCATCGAGGAGAGGAGAGGAGGATTTCGCGTCGTACTTCCACATCGACGGAGAGGCTTCCGCATCGGACGACGAAGCGTTGTCGGAGGCCGTCCGTCGATCGCCGGTCTTCACGTAGCTCTCTCTCTCTCTCTCTCTTTCTTTCTCTCCTCTCTCTGTCTCTCTTCCTCTCTCGCTCGCAACCCTGTTGTATTCGGAGAAGACCAGCATCAACGTACCCGGTCCTCGGTATATACACATACTTATATACATTTCGCACATTCGTTCTATGTTATTCTGCTCTTTAACCGCTTTGTCATTCTTCCGCTCTCCTCTTTCCGCCTTTCTCTTTAAATCTCTCCGTGTGATCGTCTTTGCCTCGATATTTCTGTTTGTCATCTGCCTCAATTATCTTTTTTATTTGCTATATATTTCTCCCTATATTCTCGATACTTTAATCTCATCCAAGTATTCTCAATCGCCGACCTCGCACAGTACTTTTCGCGGCGCGCAAAGGAAACGAAAGGTGGGGCCCCGGCCGGGTCTCGAGCGGACGAAGGGACAAGGACAGCTTGGTGACGTGCCGTCTCCGACTTACGCGCGACTCATCCCTCCGAAGGACATCCCTGGCCATTTCGGCTCTTCAAGGACAACACAGGCATCGCGGCAACAGCAGCGGCGGCCCTTCGGGATACCTGGTTATCTGGAATCCGGATTGTCGAGACTTCCCGGCATTTGAAATATTACTGGAGGACGTAACGAGTAACTAGGTGAGTTATTACTAGGGACTTGGTCGATCGAAATCCCTTATGTGTCGGCGACCGCCTGTTTAACCGGGTCACCGATAACAACCGTGACGGATGGGTTTGGGGAACATGCAATTCTAATGACGAAATTCACGCCGATGATATTTCTCGCCTACGATATGACGTATGGATTTTATCGGCCGCGTTGTCGGGCAATCCGCGAGAGGGGGCGACTTGTTACCAAGGGGTTGCACTGCAGTCGCGGTTATCGTGGTGGGGCGGTCTCGCCACCGAAAGTTTCTCCCCCGTGATAGTGCGACCCGACGTTCTCGATCGTTTCGCGTCGGAGGAAAAAATATTCGAAAGGAAATCAACGGGAGAGAGTAACAGCTCCAGCGACAGTGTTCGAGCCACGATCAGGTACCCTTATCGTTCTTTCCCGATGTGCATGTCTGACCGGATACGGATAGTCATCCCTTCTTAGCTGAACGAAACACGTACAAATCGTCGTTACGTGGATCGATAGCGATTCGGTCAGCGAGAACATTTTTGGCCGTCTTCCCTCGTCGTCTCCACAGTCAGAATTTGGATCAATGATCTAAGACTGGACTACGCGCGGGGGGTAACCCGGTGTCTCTCTCGTCCTGCGCATTGCGCCCGGCAGGATGTAGAATTGAGAGCGCCGCTCTCGTAGTAAATCCTGCGCAATGCTGGCCCCGGCGAACAGGAAGCAATCTTCGCAAGATCGTAACGATATTCTCTGTTCGCGATCCGAGAATTTTGAGACAGCTCGCGGATTTCCTCGCGAGCTTTCCACGTGAGGCTTCCTTTCGCGAGTGAGCTCTTCCTAGGGAACTGATTTCCCTTTTATCGGAAAGCTCGATCTCTCGTAAGGTTTCGACGAGAATCTCATCGATGTTCGGCTTAGCTCGTAGGAAGGTTAGCAACACTATTCTCTATTACTTCCCTTCGCCTTGAGCTCTTTGCCGACCGGCATACATTTTCCTTTTCGAATCTTTATATAAATTCCTAAGTTCAAATAGACAGAATTCCTGTTAGAATTTTCGCGAAATTCTCGTCGAACAGTTAAAAAAAATAGACTCCGAAAAATGTCGTTTTGTCGAGAACTATCCAAAAATTACCATAGATATTGTAATTTTTTGAGATCAAAGAATAGAATATTCTCTTTGATGCAATTACCCGATAATTAAATTTTTTCTCAATTTTCCCGGCGGCGAGTCACGCATTTTTTCTCACCATGACTTTTTCGACGCCAACGCGAGCGATTGATCGTATCGTCACAAAGTTGGCCGGTACATACGGTCGTCGTCCATAAAGCGAGCATTAGGAGGATAATATTGTCTTCAACGGAAAGAGATTACGATCCGCGATCACGTTCGACTTAAAAGAAGAAGAGCGAATAGAAGGCGAGAGAGCGGCACTTTGTATAAAATCCCTCGCGCGATGTTAGACTTTTCCTCGCCACTTCTATTTCGGCGCCGAGGTCCGTTTCATCTCGTACGCAATGCAGATGGAGCATCCGAGTATATAGAAGGGTATAGGAATGGTATAATGGCGCGGCGGACCGAGGTAAATTTAACGAATAATCCTCGAGTGATAGTGGAACATAAATCATCTGATGCAGGCTGCAACTTTCGTTCTTCGCTCTCTCGCGGCGCGTCAAACGCGTTAATTGCAATTAGCATCACGCATGCGACGTGTGTACACTAATAGAAAGCAATAGTCGTGGTAACATTAGATTGCTGCCTAGCTTCTTAATAAAAAATTTAGAAATTTATTTTTATGAGAATGTTACAAAGGCCTTTCTTCTAAATTTTGTATATCTTTCTTCCTTTCGGCAAGATTCGTTGCAGCAACATAATTTTTGTGAGATAAAAGCTAACTATATCGATAATTGAAGCGTTAATAGCCAGCAAAGAGAGGAATAAATATAGCGGTGTAAAAAGTTGATTACATTTGAATGAAAAAGTAGAAACAAGTGGACTGACAACCACTTAACATGGCATTAATTAGTGATCAGCATTCAATGATAAGACGTTTTGCACTTGCACTTTTATATGCGCGTATATATATATTTTTTTATATACATAATTGAAAATACAATATATATCTAAATCTAATTTATCTGATTTAAGAATAAATTACCATAATTACATAAGATTAATCACTGAGACAAGAGAAATCATCATTAATGTCTGACAGATCAGATATGTTCGTTAATAAAAATGGCAAAAATAATAATCAGTGTAAAAAGAAAAATTATCCTTCCATAAATTTCTTTGAAATTCACATACATTTGTTTGGACGCGAGGAATATAAATCTCTTTTTCAATATATTGATTTCTATCAATATTTAACAGAATTGATTCTCCCATATTAATATCGATTAATCATATAACTTCTATTATAATGTTGCAGCAATGAGTACCACGGACCCCACCGGGGAGGGTGGAGGAGGAGGAGGAGGGGAGGGCGCCATGTCGACGAACGTCGAACAGAATGCGTCTCCCAGCACGCCGAATACCGGCGCCGCGGTACCGGTACAAACGACCGCTCAGCAACAGCAACAGCATCCGCCGCCGTCGCCCCTGAGCGGCTGTTATCTTCTCGTCGTGCTTCCTGAGCCTCATACCGCGCAACACAAGGACCTCATCCTGAACCGTCTCGCGAAAGGTGAGTCGTCACTTTCTTAAATCGCCAATTGTAAATCACGAGGTACGATCGTAAACGGCCATTTATCGCTACTATTAATGGGAGATACAATAGACGAGACCCCTTTCTCCGTGCACGAAAGATTTGATGAGTTTTTCGAATGCTTCTTCAACGCGTGATCATTTTAACAGCACGCATTAACGTATGCGTACGATTACGTCTGATATATGTAATTATTAGCGTATCCGTATGAGAGAGTATCGGACACGACAGCCGAGATATGATTGGCATGCAGCTTGGGATAAGAATGCGCTTGTAAAACAACTGCCTTCCATTTCGGTCAGATTTCCGCTTCGCGATGTCGCGCGTTTCACGAGATTAAGATTGCGCGTATCCGTCGTCGTTGCATACTTCCTGGACGTTGGTCTAACGGTGCTCGTCCTCCTCCGCTTATATTTTCCTTCCTTCAATTATCGGACAGACCGAAGTCGACGGTTGCTAGGCGGACCGTAAAACTAACACTTTTTTTAACGATGGTTTTTTGCGATTTTTTTTTTATAGCGAAAATGTCAATCAATTTCAAGTTGGCTAAAGAACTTGGCATTAAAGGGATATTCGGCGATTCTGAGGGAGATATTTTTAAAAATCTATATAATTTAATTTGAGAAAAAAAACGAGCTTATTTTTGAACATGTAATATTTTTGAAAATTTAAAGTAATATATTCTTTCCGAATGTACATCGTTTTCTCATAAATATCTTATAATATTTCACTGCTATTACCATTATCGTCACGAAAGTATTGTTACAATCGCTATATGTGGCTGTGTGCTTGGGATTCACAATTAGGTACGTCTCAACAACGTGGTTTACATATTTAATTAGAGACACATAAAAAATCAATAAAAGGAAACACATGCTTACGTTCTATCTTCACAGCATGTGGTGTCCAAGAATTCCATTGATAAAAAAAGATATCGCGATACCACAACTTGATTATAACAAATCTGTTAAAATTAAGATTCTCTCTTTTTAAAGCGCTGGTGCAAAATGTCTTTGCATTTGGGATAACAAAATTCTATAATATGTTACCTCTCCGTGTGGATATACTAAAATTAATCCGCGGCGTTTTTAAAGAGAGGGAGGAAAAGAGGGGGAGAGCTCGTATCGTACGTGATTTCCGCATTGCGCCAACAATGATTTTTAACGGTGCGCTCGTCGGCGCCTCATTTAACGTTTATCCGTCGATTTTTCAATCCTTTCGTGCGCAAATTGTATAGCCCGCGCAGCGCGTTTGCATTTGCGACGATGATCGTGCGAAATGTCATGCGATAACACGGCTATACCGGCTACGCCGGTAGCTTTGGCGTTAATGGCAAATCGCATTTACGGAACGTATGTGGAATTTTTAACCTTAATTATGTACTTTAATTATGTATTAAAGCGCACAATTTCATCGTCGTTCTACGAAAACGTAATGAATGCAGAGAGACTGTGCGCCCTTTTTTTAACATTATTTTATTTCCAAATAATCTCTATATATCATTTGGGCTTATTCAATTTATTTTCAATTATTATCAAGCCATTATTTTCTCTTATAATAATCGCTTTTTCTCCCTGCGATTTTTATAATTTCTTCATCTCTTTTGAAAAGAGATATTCAAGACCAACATCGGGATTTATCTCTTTAAGTTTAAACTCGCGACCATAAGCTCGCGCAAAAACGCCACCGAGAGAGCTCCGACGTTTGCTCTTTTCTTGGTCGAAAGGAGTGCCTCCGTTGCTTCTTCTCTCTTCGCGGACCTCCGCGTGGGCTTCCTCTCTTCCTTCGTATAAATTTAGCGGTAGATTTCGAGCCTACGAAAGACATTTGCTGCGCCATTTACTGCGCGTTGCGGGCGTTACCGCGTGTGCGGCCTTAAATACACCGAAAAACGCGCGCGGTTTCACGGATTCTCTGGTTCAAGCTCGTCGAATCCTTGTCGCAAGAAGAAGCATACTCGTTTTCTTTATAGTCTCCAGCAGTTTTCTTGCTCTTTAACGAGATTCTAAGTAGACGTTCAAAGAGCTTTGCATAAGCGCAAAGGCGACTATAGATTTAGCAACGACGACAATTACAGTAAATTTAGTGAACACGAATTCTCGTAAGATGACGAGTTTGGGGAGAGCAAATTTTTATTTTGATGCGGATGCGTTATCACTTTATAGGACAAAGACTCGAGTGAAGCAAGGCTCTACCGTATTACGATGTCCTTGCAAGTCGCTCCATTTCCTCGCACAAAGGCCAAGGGATCCTAAGGACCCTCGTTTTTGATGAAGAAGAGAAATTTCGTACGCCCGAGCGGGCTTCCTTTCAAAGGCAAATTGCGACCGTTTGTGCTCGCTCAGAAAGTTCGCGGAATCGCAGAATATATATCATGGGATACGTAATACAGCGCGATATTAAAAATTGGAAAAAAGCGTGGTTTTCTGAAAGAGATATTTTCCGCTCGGCGAATGTTTTTTCACGCGCATAATCCTGGTCGTAATAAACCTTCTTTTTTCTCTTCTCGTTTTTTCTCACGTACGTTTCGTGCGAGGCACGTTGCAAGCCAACGTCCACGTCTCGTGTATGCGGAAATGATAATAGTAATTTATTTTTGACAAACGGCTCGCTCCTTCCGAAAGGACCTTATTTTCGTTGGCCTGACAATTCAAGCACGGTTGTATAAAAAACTCTCGCATGAATAATTAAAGGCAATCGCACAAATTATATATACACACACACACACATTTCTTCTTATCGTCTCGTGTTAATTAAATTCTATTGAATATCCCAGTTTGATCGCGATATCGAAGATTAGATGTTTACGCTGCATTCACGTTATATATACATACGCTTTATTGATATCTTTCCATGCTACGTACGTTCTATTTATAGTTGGTAAATAGCTACGTCTACGTAAAGTTATTTATCGGAAACGCATCAATTCCGACAAGTCTATTTACAACAATTTTACTGTAACAGGTACATACTGTAACAGGTGTTATCGTGATTTAATATGCTGTCGATCACGATTTGGCGTAGCTAAGTCTTTCAGGTTAATTAATTTTCTCAATACTAAACAGCTATATTAATGGTAAAAATAAAACAGGGGGCAATAAATATTTATTTAAATATAACTTCTTTTTTCGTTGTAACAAAAATTGATAAATATTGATGATTTTTAATTTCATGATTCTCTCTGTAATTCTGGACCGTGTGATCGAATCGGACATGATTTTTTACATGTCGCACACGTAGACACGAAGTATAATATCTCTATACGTGGTTCATGGGTTCTTGTTCATACGAGCGCGCAAAAGCGTGCACACACGTGTGCACATCATCTCTCTCGCGTTATACGGTTTTTTCTCACGTACGTTTCGTGCGAGGCACGTTGCAAGCCAACGTCCACGTCTCGTGTATGCGGAAATGATAATAGTAATTTATTTTTGACAAACGGCTCGCTCCTTCCGAAAGGACCTTATTTTCGTTGGCCTGACAATTCAAGCACGGTTGTATAAAAAACTCTCGCATGAATAATTAAAGGCAATCGCACAAATTATATACACACACACACACACACATTTCTTTTTATCGTTTTGTGTTAATTAAATTCTATTGAATATCCCAGTTTGATCGCGATATCGAAGATTAGATGTTTACGCTGCATTCACGTTATATATACATACGCTTTATTGATATCTTTCCATGCTACGTACGTTCTATTTATAGTTGGTAAATAGCTACGTCTACGTAAAGTTATTTATCGGAAACGCATCAATTCCGACAAGTCTATTTACAACAATTTTACTGTAACAGGTACATACTGTAACAGGTGTTATCGTGATTTAATATGCTGTCGATCACGATTTGGCGTAGCTAAGTCTTTCAGGTTAATTAATTTTCTCAATACTAAACAGCTATATTAATGGTAAAAATAAAACAGGGGGCAATAAATATTTATTTAAATATAACTTCTTTTTTCGTTGTAACAAAAATTGATAAATATTGATGATTTTTAATTTCATGATTCTCTCTGTAATTCTGGACCGTGTGATCGAATCGGACATGATTTTTTACATGTCGCACACGTAGACACGAAGTATAATATCTCTATACGTGGTTCATGGGTTCTTGTTCATACGAGCGCGCAAAAGCGTGCACACACGTGTGCACATCATCTCTCTCGCGTTATACGTCTATTCTCTGCTCTCCACGGGCGGGGGTTACAGGCCTTAAATGTCCGTTTGTATTTATAGAGCCCCGACATGCACTTCGAGGAAGCTCTCCTCTCGCCGATCTCGGCGACGATATACGTCCCTGATGTCGCAGGTTCCCTCTTATGTTAGTTAGTCTTGTTTCTCTTCGCGATGCAGGAATTTGTTCTATGAACAAATCAAAAGCCACTCCAACGTTCCCTCATATTCTTTCTCTTTTATCGCTTCTCCAGATCACCATTAGTCATGGCAGATAACAGAAATAAATAGAGGACTGTGCTTGAAGGGGCAATAAAATCTAGTTTTGTTTCTTCTTTGCATAGGGATATATCTGTATGTATATTCAATATATTTTTTTATAAATATTTTCAAAAAATTGTCAAAAATATACGATCTTTTTTACTTTTTTAATTTAAGAGCACTTTACATGTCCTTTGATGTCGGGAATCATCGTTTACGAAATTATTTGGCCGATAATATTTTACTAATTAATATTTGATTACATAATATTATAATCTAACAGATATAATGTATCTTATACTGATGATTATTGCTCACATTAATAGCGTCCTAAATATGGTAAATTACCTTGAATCTGTTAACTCCGCAGAGGAAAATGGACAAAAAGTGTCCCCGAAGCTATTGACCGTACCATTATGAAGGTTTGATACTGTCTACGATTTCTTTTAATGATCGCTTTTCTGCTGGCTCTCTAATGATACGAACATATTAACTTCGAGTATCAATAAAAAAATAATACTTCCTTCGATAAAAAAAAGAAACTGATAATAAAGAACAAATTACATTTTCTTGTATAAAGATATTACGAGACGCTAAGTATGTGCTATATTATTTGTAATTTTTTTGAAACACCAAGCTATCTTTTTCATGTGTTAAAACTATTGTTTTTCGCAACGAGATTGTCTGTTTGAACGCACGCCGCGGGTTCAATTTCGCAGGATCAATGGCGAATTTGTTATTTATGACGATTATAATGCAAACCAGATGGGGGTTCGAATAATTTCATAGAATTCTGTCTGCGGGATTCCCCACGCAACTCGTTCCCATGCCGTGCGTGACGCACCTTGCAAAATACATACATGTTTTATAGGGAATATCGTATCTATTATGAACATCAGCGAAACATTCGCTTGCCAGTAACAGCGCGATTGGTTTCCTCGAAATCGAGGGATGACATGAACAGAATTTCGATATGGCGGATTCGCGATATCGACACTTAAAAATTGATATGCAAGATAAGGTTTTCTTTCGAAATTGGCAGGTCCGAAATTGAGTTTACGAGATCAGTTTCGATCGCCGATACCGGTTTAGAGCCCGGTAAATATACGGACGAGCGAGCGTCCGATCAATCGCCGCACGTGTATTCTCGTCTCGTGGAGACTCGGGTCATCGTCTCTAAATATTCACATAATTGAACCGGTGTCCGTATACACGAAAGTTCGTACACAGACAATCACGTGTGTGTGTGTGTGTGTGCGACGAACATACAATTACACGCGAACGCATACGCATGACTCTTGCGTGTGTACTACATAGTACTCGACAATGTTTGGATTATCGGCTTTCCGAAATACTGATGGGTCATCTGTAGCGTACTTTGTTCGTCGCGGTGCGATACGGCAAATGGGTCCTTCACAAATGTTTCGCGCTGCAAATCAGAATTTGTCGCTGCAAATGTTAGTCGAGCGTTCGTCAAATTTACTTAAACATTTACATTTATGCCGAGAATCTAGTGCGTAAGTATAGAAAATATTGATCTTTCTCTCTCTCTCTCTTTCTCTCTCTGTACAGAAAGCTTGACATATAAATATAGAGTAACGTGAAATTAATTCCAGTAAATATAGAGTAACGTGAAATTAACTCCAGCCGTATTCTCTCTCTCTCTCTCTCTCTCTCTCTCTCTTTCTTTCTCTCTTTATAGCTAATGTGTGATATATTATTTAAGTACATAATTTCCGTAATGCAAATAATAATAATAATATTCTCTACACTCTCTCAAGTATGTGTTACGTAATACATATAAATGAGCCGCGTGTGTCGCTTGTTGGATGAAACCGACGATCGATTTTCTCGTCGTACCATCTGCCACGAGATTGCGTTGTAAATTTGATAAAACGCTAAAATTGCCCCCAAAATGCAACACGGAAATACGGAAATACGGCGGTAATTTATTGCTCGCGAAATAAGTTTGAAAAATAATCGAGAACTATATACATCCGTATTTTATGTCTCGTAAAGGGGGGGTACCAAATTAACAGAGATAAATATACCTGCCAAACCATATATATTAATTAACGCCTAATCGAATTTATTCACGCTGCACCGTTATCTCGTAACGATAAATCGGGCGTTCGCAAAATTAAAAGGATCTGCAATAGCGATTATAAATAGCGCGTACGAGGATCTCTTTATTATAGAACTTACTTTGAAGAAAATTATCTGTGTTATTTTTAAAACGGTACGATTGTTCGTACATAATATTGACATTACAGAAATTGGGGACATTCGAGGAAAAGAAAGATCAATATGAACTGTTTATGTCACCGGCAAACTCGCTGGATTATTAATGCACGAAATAAATTTCAACATCGGCTCTCATGAAGAGAGCGTTTGCGCGCTGTTAATGGGCAGCGTACGCAATTAGCGAGTAAAGTGCGCGTCGCGCGGCGGTATTTAATTGAATGCAAACTTGTTTCTGTGCGTCGTACGAAGAAAAAATTGCAAGTGTGCAAGTTACAAGATAGAATTTACATCTGTCGTTAAGCAAAAGAATCTTTTGATAGATATTTAAGATATAACATCATTTTCTTTATTCGAAGGGGAAAACGCGTCGTATTATAAATTTCTGTAAGAAAGAGATCGTAAGAGAGGCATAATGTAGCCATAGAATATGGGGAAATCAGAAGATATATGATAATGCGTGAGGAAAAAAGTTACCAATAGCCGAGAGAGAAGATAGCAAAAAAAGAAAAGATGTGATGAGGCAGCTGAAAACGGACATAAAAGAGCGATATGGATCGGATGTTCTTGTTCGCCAAGATCACCATAATTATGATATAATTATGATCTCGTCGTATACGTACATAAAAACAATGAAAATTTGAAAAAAACGAAAGATATAAAACGACGCGAAGGAAGTCAGAAGAAAGGAATAAAATTTCAATATATAAAAAGAAGCAATAATTTGTGCTTATAAGAAGGAGAGGAAGGAAGGAAAGAGAGAGTATGTCAGACAGAGTAAAAGAGACAGAAGAAAATATAATAATCGCGGAGCGAAGGGTTGCGAAGGACGACGAAAGGGGACACGAAGAGAGAGGAGGGCAGGAAAGGTGCGTGAAGCGGTGAAAGGACGAGAGGGTCGTGGAGGGAAGGTTGCAAAGAGGAACGGGGCGACGATGGGGTGGGCGAGAGAGGGCGAGAGTGTAGCTGTAGGTTGATGCGGCATGCGCATGTTGGTACCTGCCTACGGCCACATCCCCGCAGTCCCAGAACTTGGATCAATAATCCATCCACTCCGGCTTGGAGTGAAAACTGTCGCTAAGCCGAAATAACGATGTCATTTCATCCTCGTCCTCGCTGAGGGCGATCGAACCCGAGAGTAACGTCAGCGTCGGTAAATAAAAGCGCGACCAAAGACAAATAGAATGCATCGTGCATAGGGAAACTTGAGAGATGAAGAAGCGAGGGGAGAGAGAATTATAATGACCAAGACAGGTGAAACGTGACTCTCAATCGCAATTGTAGAAATAAGGAAAATTAAAGGAAATAATTGCAGAGAGAAAATAAAACAAGTTTGAATTTTTCCAACGAAAAAATTCTAAGTTTTACTTTGTCCCTTGCGAATTATCGAAAGATTTGAGGTAAGAAATAATGATGTTGCAGCGAAATATAATTTAGCGAGGATATGCACGGGATGAGATGAGACGAGAGCATCGTATTTAGCGACTGTAAAGTAGTTGTTTGTAGGTCGAAGGATAATTGGGGTATGAGGTGTGTGTATCCTGTCTCGGTTTCCCCCTAATGAGAATGAAAAGTTTTAATTCCGTGTTCTGTGGAGCGAACGCGTTTTAACAATAATTTAATAATGTTCGACATCTTTATATCGCCTCAGTAGCTAATCCTCGCGAGAAAATTTTACAGAACGGAGAGAGGTGCAAATTACTAGACGACAAAATCTTTAAGCGAAGATATAGTCTATCTCCGGGGAATATAGGCTACGAGATTGTCTTTCATGGATCATCGGATAATTTTATTACACTGACCTAAATTCCGCGCCGGAACAATTCGGCGAAATGTTGATGAAATCATCGCCGCGCAAAATTGGCGCTGTTGGCTGACAGATAGAGTTATTAGCGGATCGCTTGAGGGATGAATCTATCTCACCGGGATATATATGGGATACCTTTCATCCGGCGAGAATTTTGACAATTTTCGAAATGATATTTTCTCTGATAATTAAATTTTAATTAAAGAAGATGAGCCGAGATACGTATAAAATTTTTACTTTATATTGACAAGGCTATAATGTTGTGGAAAATATTGCTTTATATATATATATATACCAACGTGAATTATATACATATATTATGTATACATAATATTATTTAAAATATATTATATTGTATTCACTTTTCCATTATCTCTGATATTATCTAATACTATAAAACATTGTATTCTGTATATTATATAATATTGTATATTACACAATACAATGTACCGTTACGTCGCATCCATGCACGTGGTGCATTTTATTCGTACGATTTCACAATACAAATACAAGGATAAAATTCTCTACATTTTACACGTTTCATTCGATCAGATTCATTTGACGGGAATGCAGTTGTGAATTGTGCAGACGGATTTTACGGCTCGACGAGCATCGACGAAAATACGCAAAAAATGAATCAGTTTCAGTTTCAAATTCTATTCATGCTTAACGTCGTGGACTTTCGAAATATTATCGATATAAATGTATTTATTTATTCTCGCTTGTGTAACAGCAAAGTTGATTTCCGTGAAGCTTGAAAAAGAAAAAATTTTTCGGGAATATACATATATGTATATCTTACGTATTTATATTGGTTTTACATGCATACACGCGCGATATTCAGTGGCATGGCGGATATTGAATGCTTTGCTTTTTTTTCGATATCGTTTGCGAAGGATTTCGATAGAAAAATCTCGGTAATCTTCTGCGCAGTCGAAAAATCGCGCAACATGAGAAGCTTCAGACATTGATGCCGCGTATATATATTTCTATCGTATCAATAATACAGGTTATTCTATATCAAAAAATGAGTTTGCGCATCGAAAGACATTATGAAAAATCCATACTTTGTAATAGTATTGTAACTAATTATTTTTTTGCTATAATAATATTACACAAAAAATAGGTATTTTTAATTTTTAGATAATTCTCGGACAATTTCGATAGCAGCTGGCGAATGTTTCATTCGTACGTAATGAATTAATGAGAAATCAAGTATAGAATCGTCGTTTCCACCGAGAGAGATTCTATCGTAATTGCTTTCCACTTTGTTCACACTTTACGACACGCGAGAGCCGCGTGTACGTACTAACATTTCTTCCCTCGACTCGTCGTCTTTCCTCGTGAGATTTTTATCTCCAAGTGCCATATCGCACACCGCAGGGGAACGAAGCAACAATACCTGACAATGCAATACATACCTGACGATCGCATTTCGCCGTCTCGCGCGAGCGCCTTTCGAGTCGTTTCAACTTTGTACGGAGATGATGACTCGCCGTGTTGAATTGGGTCGAAGATGAATAATACATTTATAGATTGTCTGGAAAATTCTCGGGGATTTCTTTTGTACATGGAAAAATCAGAGAATTCTCATAGAATTTTATTGAGACCCGGAATATTTAAAAAAAAAAATTCTTTCTTTGATCATTTTTCTCTTATATTACAGTCGGTAATAAGCCAAGTTATCAATTATGCATTTAAAATATATTTAATATATATCTATCTCTGTTTATATATATTTAATATTTTAACAAAATATTGGATATGCAGTACATATACTTTATTGTAATTTTTAGTAATAAAATATAAAAATGTTATGCAAGTGTAGAATGTTTACCTCACGAAAGTTATTTAATTTTTTTTTTAGTACATTGGCAAATCTAGCACTTGAAGAAAACGTCTATAATAAAAAAAAAACTTATTTTAAAAAGTTGCAAAGAAAAATCCTTAAAATATTCTCTTTACCTGGAATTTTTAATAAAAATATCTAGAAGATCAGGGAATTTTCAGGAAATTCTCTTACTAAATCTTACAGTTGGAAATTAATGAATAATACATTTCCCCCGCGGCACGATGGAGTGACAACTGTCTGTAACTCGATGTGTCTGTAACTTTCGGATGCGTGGGCGCGGGCCTTAACGAGCGACATATACGGGGGGTCCCCGGAATACTCTTCCGTCCCCCCATAATCGACTTTTCCATTCCTTCGTTCGTTTGTTGCGTGTATGCAAGACGCTTGATATGCCGCGAGCACAATGCAAACGTGCTGTCTGATCCCGACAGGTTCTGTCTGACTCATAGAGCACCTACATCGGGTAGGATAGGTAGGTTCAGTCGAGCGGAAAAAGAAGGCAAGACGCGAATTCATTCATGCGTTTATTTCGAGCTCGACGGAGATTCACCTTCGACAGTGACCCTTCCTCTGAGAATCCCGTTCGTAAATGAACGGCGAAACACTGGTAGAAATTGTCCGGCCGGACACGCCCGTTTCTACTTCATCCCGCGACAATGAAATTGAACGCCGAACGTTTCGCGTTTTTCGCGCTTCAAAGTCAACGGGTTCTTGTTATTTTACATCAATGTTTAGAATCAATGTAACAGTAGTGCAATTTTCTTCCCATGTTTAGAAGAATAAATGTTGACGTATTATATATCCTGGTAATTTTCAGCTGATCGTGTAACGAGAATTAAATTGCTACGTTCAACGTAAACCGGCATGAAATAATTATGCCGTAAGACGGCGAGAAACCTCGATCGACGACCGTATCTCTCGATTCTAACCGGCTGAACATGCTCGGAATAGCAAAAGGGTTAACGCGCACTTTACGCCGCCTCATTGATTACGAGCATCATGTACGTGCGAATAACATGACATAACACTCGCGCCAATAAATCGGAGCTTTCCTGTACGAGAAGAGCGTAAATCGAACCACATTTCCTCTCGCTTGTTGAAGATTAAGGAGGTGTCAGCTACATCAAAAATTAATAAATCTAATACATTTCGAGATTGATGAATTTGACATTGCGCGCAAAGCACTTTCAGCCTTTTAAAATATAAAATTAATTTGTGAGTTGAAGTAAAGATTTGGCCTGTAGAATTAAAATTTTTATTTTCATGAATTCTTGTGTATAGTCACTATAAAATTTTCGTGATACAATCACTATGCTAAATCAGCTTGATATAAGATAAGATAAGATAATATTGACGATTTGGAGATTAAATTATATTCTACGGGACAAATCTTTATTTTAAATTTATAAACTAATTTTTAATTTTTTATATTTTAAAAGATTAAAAGTATGTGCTTTTTGCGCAATGTCAAATTTATGAATTTGGAAATGTATTAGATTTATTAACTTTTGACGTAGCTAATCTGTCCAATTTTTCCTTAAAAGCGAAACGGCACGAAATATCAGAAGGCACCGAATATTATTGTAATATATCGCGTCCTTCGCAAAATGCATTTTACGCTTTTATTAAACGCGACGCGGGAGAAATACGTGAATATAGGAAGGGTGAGATAGGTGGGACCTTTGCGAGTATGCGTGATCTGTGTGTGTGAATATGGATATGAATGTATGTACACGCACATATGATCATAGGATTGGCATATCAAGGTTTTATATACCGGGGCTCGGTAATACATATGTAAATATATATAGATATTCGACGTACGCGCGTGTGTGCACGTATTGTGTATATATATATATATATATGTATATAGGCGCGATGTAGGAAGGCATAGTTGCCGACATGAATCATGATTGAGAACGTGGGGAGGATCGAGAAAGTTGGAGTTACACGATGCCGGTATTATCCAGGCGGATCGGCTTTGAGGATTTGTCAAATTAGATTGTGCGGATCGTCTCCGAGGTTCATCTCGAGGTTCCGTCACCTGGTGTTCCACGTGTATCATTCAACGGAAACTTTGTAAATTATACGCGCTTATCAATCTCTGGGCGAATCTGCGTTCATGCAGTTCAGACAGTAATCTAGCAATTTTGTGCGAAATAGACCTTGAATATTTTTACTTTAATATTTTTGTCTTACAAATAAATATATTCTATTTAATTATTACGTTTTATTATAAATAACATGTAAAAATTTTTAGAGAGGAAAAGAAATATGAAATATATTAATATATATTTCATGGATATATATTATTATATAATATATTAAATTTTTTTTCTCGTTTCTCTCTTTCTTTCTAAAAATTCTTATATATATATTGTATAACGAGTTTTATGTACAAAATTATTTATACACATACATAGGCACACATATTTTTATAACTATATATATAAATCTCTAAAAAATTATTCTTTTATATAGAAATAAAATATGTACTTTAACAATATCCTATTGCATTAAGAAATGTTAAGACTAATCTTTAATAATGTAGATATTATGCAAAACAGGGTATAAAATTTGCCAAATTTATGGCATATAGTAAATGGGTTAAGGGTACTGGAGGGACTGGTATGTTTAATGGTACGCTACTACATTCGTGAAGCAAGTATAAACGAGCTTTTCCAGCTAGCTACTCGAAGAATTGAGAGCCCGAATACATTACGGCTGCATAATTTACGAAGTGGCTTGTACGATGATAATTATATACGTGACCCTAATACATGTCTGCGTTAATTAACGTTTACGGAGAAACCAGACAAGATATATGTCGGAAAACTGTCGTTTTGATGCAATCTAATTGCACCTGGATAAAATTATTACGATAATTTTCATCTTCGTTTCTTTGTAAGCAAATAAATTTCATAAATTATTATAAATTCTCGAAATCAAACGCACGTGAGAGAGATAAACGTAAATTAATAGAATCTCGCGATAATATCTATTAAAGTGTAATTTATTAAAATGTAATTAATCGCGGAGATAAACGCAATCTATGTGCGAGAGAAGAATTAAAATTCCCTTTATTACTTTATTTAAAATGTACGCTTTTTTCCCTTCTCTCCATTTTTATTTCATGTGTCATCTCTATGTGCCGGTCATTATTTCGCGGGCGTGATAAGAGTGGGGTGCGATTGACCATTTTACACTTTCGGCATGTGTGCGTGCAACCGAATATAGCGGATCTAATTTTATCGTGGCATTCGCCACGCCAGCTTCGCTCTCTCACTGTCGCGAGTCAGTCGCGGGATCTCGCCTCTCGACTACCTCGTTCTTGAACCTGACCCCGAGACTAATACACACGCACAGCCGTCGTTAATAAATGCCGAGGAGACAGCCTAAGGGTTCCTTTTCGATTGAATTACGATCCTTTAATTTTAATCGCGCGTAAAATATTTTTGTCGTCGACGCCGTCGTTTATCTCTTGATTAATAAAACCATTCAAATATGGAAATTTATATTTTTGTCCTCGCTCCCAAGAGTATTTACATTCGCATTTGATTTTGTGTTACGATAAAAAAATCAATATATTAGTAATTAATCTCTAAAGCTTTTACCGCGTGACTAGTCGTCGAATTCAAACTTCGAGATGCAAACTTCCATATCTATATTCTCAGATATTTGAACGGTCTAAAGTTAACGCACAAGGCACTTCGAAAGTGCCCTCAATTCATTAGGTTTGCAATCTGCAGAAAGGCAAAGAGACTTGCTCCAATTCACCAGACTCCGATTCAATTAGCCGATTAAAACTTTGTTGATAGTTATATTCATACGTACTGGCTGGATCAGGGATTGAATAAAATTATTGCGACAAAGTTAGATTTTTGCGCTATTAATTAATGATGAATGAAACAAAATTAGTCTCTGCGATATATTTATGACAACGATGGCTAGAGGGAGGAGGAAAGTATAAAAAGACAGAAGTAAATTTCCATATTTGACTGGCGTGAGAAAGAGAGAGGGATATATCTCTTTTTATTATCTCAAGATCTCAATAAAATTATATCATGCTTATAATTCCTGATTATAACAAGGCTATAAAGTAATCGTAAGCAATAGTGCGTGCTGGATATAAACGATCCGCTGATCGCACACGACGTGGTCGTGCCCTAAGCTCGAGGACAAGTGTAAACCTCGTGAAGCCGAAGCAATTCAGACACGCTTGAACTACAAACGGGTCACGTTACCTGGGAACTCACGGTTCATCGCACATTCATCTTTTCGCCCTCGCTCTTGCCGTCATCACCCCGTTGATGGCGTCGACTTCGCTTCGAAATGAACTCAACATACATCAGCGAACAAATCTGTAGCCGCGATGGGGAAAAAATACATACATACGATCCATTCGTGCCAAAACGTTCGTTTCATCATGATTGCCAACGTATCCGCGTTTAGAGTTTACGTCAGATATAAATTCAAGATCTGACATAAAACGATTCGTAAGAGTGTTCTTTTTTTTTTCAAGAATTCTCTCTCCCCGTGATTTTTGCGCTCTCTTATCTGAATTGGGTAATCAGATTTTCTTGGAAGAATGTTATAAAAAAATTTATCGCCTCGAAACTCGCGCGAAATATTTACGGAATACGTTCGTCCATGTACATGTTTTCGTTTCGCTCTCGCATCGACCGTAATAAATGCGTACACTCGTTGGAAGAAAATGCCAACACAGACGCCAACGCGCCTCGCTCTCTTCCGCTTCCTTCATTAATCATCCGACACGACCGGAATTTTTCCTATGTTCCATGGCATCTCGACGCCGTCCGCGTTGCTGCTAAGTGGATATGTATATATTTGAAAGGTAGACTGAAAAGGGAACGGGGGGAGGAAGAGATGCATGTTCTGCAATGAGAGATGCATGAGAGACGCACATAATCCACAGTGGGCGAGTCCCTCTTTCATTTCTCTTTCTCTCTCTCTTTATAGATTCTTCGCACGGCACTGCTTATTAAAAAATATTCAAAGTTAGCGTGAAATTGCAGTAGTATACAAGAATAACAGATTGTGTTTCTTTCGAGTTATTAAATTTAATTTAAAAAATATCTGTTTTATATATATACATTTTACGGAAAATATTGGCTGGTAAAGAATAGTGATGCAGTAGACACTCTGGACATATCCCTGTTATATTTAGCTCGTTTGTTATTTTGAATTTACTGACCGCTTTGTTTCCATCTGCGCCATGACCGAAATATATTTGCGATATAGCGCGAAAAAAGTGGCATAAGTAATTACGATTTTTATTCCGGATAAAGTTATATGATATAGAAAAGAGAAAAAATAAAGAATCTTTCTCTCTTAGAGAAAAAGGCATTCTAATATATTAAAATATCTTCATAATGTTAAAATTTTATAATTGGTAGCGAACATAATTTTTCTCGATAAAATGTCTCTTTCGTTCTCTTTTATTACAACCTTTCGACGCAAAAAAGACGGCCCCTGTCACATCCACTCTCAATCCTTGATCCAGGTCTTCGCCCTTGTCTTGGAAATATAAATAGCAACGAGTGTGCTAGGTCGATCTCTATGCTCCCTCTGCCGAGGTCGTGCACTGCATTTCTGAATATCCGCTACTATTTTCCTCTCCGGATCTACTTTCGGCCTGTCAAACTCCGCATTCGATCAAAGACCCTTGGCAGAGCAAAATCAAACATGCTCATATAAATATCGATGAAATCACATACCGCATACATGTACATATATTTCTATGTATGTTATAAATTTATATTAAATTATGATATTTATATTAAATTTATATAAATCATTTTATATATAAATTTGAAACTCTATGAAAAAAAAATATTGGCATAAAATGAATTGTATAAATATATATATTTTTTCTTTTTTTTTCTTTTTGAAAAAAAAAATTGTAAAATGGAACATGTACATGGATTATCTATGCTGAGCAGAAATAACAGGAGGTCGTCACGTTGACCTCCTCTTCAGCATTTTCTTCGGAGAGATTAATCGGGAATGGCGTCAGCAATTTTCCTAGAAACTTTTCGATCCTCTTACGTTACAAAGACTTTACGTTCCGCTTATATTTCATTTAGCTGTTATTCGCAGTATTCTCAAGAGATATTGAACACTGGCACGTCCGTACTTATAATGGATATTCCATTGTGATTATTATCCTGCAGTTGAAAATTGTAAACAGTAATTGTATAGAGACATTTTTTTTCTCTCTCTCTCTCTCTTTTTAAATTCTTGTAAAATAATTTTAAAAAATGTTATATTGTTGAATAATATAATATATACATATTTATATACGTATATATTATATACATAATAATCTTTTTCCGGTGTGCTGCTATAAAGCGGTATTTCACGTCGAACATGTACTTACTACACGCATCGTAGACGCGTTGCAGGCAGGACAACGAGAAACCATTTCTAAACATAGTCGGGACAAACCCAACATTCCCGGCATCCAACGACTAAGGGAAAAAAAAAGGAAGTCAAATGCAAATCGAGAAATGCGAGCGCGCTAAGAGATGTACGGAGCTGCCGCGAAGAAACGTGCAGTTTTGTCTATACTTAGCTTAAGCTACTAATCCATAGGGACATCGCGAGTGTCAGATATCTCTTGTATGTGTCTGCGAGAGGTCACAAAGGCAAGAATTAATAGCGTAGAAATTTTTTTAATAATAAACTTTTTTTTTTTCATTTCGGAAATAGTAAAAATTTTTCGAATAATAATTTTTAATTTCGAGTCTAATAATAATATACACACGCATATGCGTCCTTCACAATTTTACAATTGCGATGAAGAATTTACCTTCGTGTGATTTATCTTCAGTTTGAAAAAAATTGCTCGGCGCAGAAATTTCACAAGCCAGTAATAAAATTAAATTATCTGCGTAAAATGCGTTACGGGAAAGACTTTGTTGATATAAAACTAGCCTTGGATTTTTCTCTCCATTTTTATAAATACAATATGTATATCATGAGACGCGCCGCGATCCACTGTATTACCGCGGACAATCGTGAAAACTTCCTACGCTTTTCGCATGACGATCGCCTATTTAGATACATCCTTATTGTGCGGGAGATAGAAGCGACATGTCAGAATGTCACACGTTAAAGCCGGAAACCGCGGGACACTGGATACGTCGACGTCTGCGACTTGAAAATGTGACATGTGTATACGTATGCTCGCACGTATTCTCATACTCGTAAGTTGATCGCGATATATATCGCTCTTGTGATTAAAAGCGGGATTTCCGGTGAAACAAATGCGACCCTTTAATACCATTTTTAACACGATGACAGATGTTATTCCATCCATAAAACGTCGTTCTCTCGCTCCAATTGTCGAAATTCGCACATTTTTCGAAGCCGAATCTATTCACTCGTACGTCTTTAAACGTACAATTTACTCGACAGAGTTTATGGTACTTTCGATTTCGCAAATAATTCATCTCATCACACGGGAATGCGTAACGTCGATTCGCGAGAGTACATACAAGGTTTACATGGGCAATTTAATTAAAGCAGTCTGGCTTTAATTAACAGGCACTTTGCCCTTAACTGCAATTGCAAATCGTATTTATCCTTGGCATTGCTCGGCTGATGAAATTACTGATCTATAGAAACGAATATTCAGTAAAGCCAGAGAGATCTTATCTGGCAAACTAAAAAAAGAATAATGAAAAATTTCTGGAGAATATCTACAGGGTTGACAGATATTCAATATTCCGATCCCTTTATCTGCTGCTGATAAATTCTATTTTTCTCGATTCCGCATTTAACGAACCATCAAGCTATCGATTCATTGCACGCACAGACCGATACTGCTATAAAAGTCACGCGTTTAATTAATAGCATTCGATTTCCTTAATTGGCTAAGCAAGTTACATACCGCGATCATTGACGAGGCAACGCTATGCCGTTTTGAGTACTCGAGTTAAATAGTGAATCAGCAAGCAATACGATAATGCGTCATAGAATTAACTACAATTAGCAGCTACTTCGGTAATAAACGCAGAGAGAAGAAGAGACCTGTCGACGAGATGTTTGGCCTTACGCGACAACATTTTTTATCTCGAACGAGCGGAAGCTGCGAAAGTAATTGCAAGCAAAACATGAAATATGCGTTAGAGAACTGTAACTTAAATTTTATGTTATTAATTTGCCGATATTAATTAATCAATATATTAATTAATTATTTAGTAATTAACTATGCGGTTAATTATTTAATTAACTGCCCTGCGAATTAATGCAAATCTATGCGATTTGTCAAGAATTGTAATAAAATGGTCATAATTTCAGCAAATTTGATTTCTGGGATTAAATACAGTATTCCTTAATTAATTATGGAGATTATTTTTTCGCGCATAGCATTTATAACATTGAGATGGCGCTTAAAAAAAAATTATATAGTCTTTAATTTCCATCTTTTCTGCTGACGATGCATTTTATATCGGAAAAGTCGGGATGGATGCAGCATTTCGCTTGATGATTCGCTATGCAAATTTTTGGGTCTGTCGCGATCGCTCTGACACTTATTGCGATTGAAACCGGTGGGAATCGGTGAGCATTAAGTAACGCGATCCACAAGAAACGGCTTCTCTCGCATTTCAGCCTCGGGGCTTCCAATCAGTTTGACACATCAAGCACACTCGATATATTCAGCAAAGACGACGATGTGACTTTTCGCTGCTTGCTTATAGAACGGCAAAATCGTTCTTTATTTTTTAAATTTATTTTATTCATATGCAACAAATCATGCTATCTATTATACAAATCACTCTCTTAATTTTCTCAAATTTTTCACTCGACGTTAATCTACTCAATTGGTCGAAAAAATTGATTACTCGAAATCCGTTTAAATAGCTGTAACCGCAGAAATGCACGGAAAAATTAATGGAATGTAACTTTAATTAATTAACGAGCCCAGTTCGTTTAGGCAATTGGTCTACATTCGCATAATTCGCAGTTTTAACTATAATTTCGCGAGAATGTGAATATGTTTCATCAGTCGCGCGGTTAATAATAGCGTCCACGTTTACTGGAAAGTATGCAACACGTATTTACTTATTGTAGGATAAAATTGGAGGCAACGAGAGATTGCTGTGCGGAATCCGTCGTGTGGACTAATGCCTCTTGCTCGTTTACTTTCTTTTCTTTTTTTTTTTTTGTTAATTTTCTCCGACTCGTCTTTATCCTCAGCATTGATTGATACTACGATGTTGCCAGGCAACGTCTCGAACCAGACTTGTCTGTGTACACGCCAGTGCCAGTATAGAATTACGAGGCAAGAGCCAGTTCGAACTCCCTTGGCAACGAGTTCCATTGTGCTGCATCATCAATTCTTTAATTCGACACAAGACGTCGGGCGGAAATTTCTCAACACTTCCGCCTGTGGAAAGCGCTCTAAGAAAAGCTTTATACCTTGATTAGATCGTGAAATACTGATAAGGTCAAATTTCAAAAATTACTGCACAAAATTGAGAGATAAATATTAATGTCTGTCAATATACTTGTATTACATATTTGAAATATGATATATATTTCTTCTTAATTGCATACAATAATTTGTTAGTATTAATAAGAATATAATATTGTATCTTACGTTCATCCTGTTGTATATTTTAATTTTATTTTTTTCTCTCATTGCTTTTCTATAGTTTTTTCCGAAATGTATCTGGGATAATATATTGAGAGCGTCGGAAACTTTTTGCACGATGTGTCAAAAGTAAAGTATCCCCGCATTAAAGTTGGCAATGGAGGGTGGGTACAGGATGTGCGGCGATCGATTGCCAGCTGGCATGGAACCACGTGACGGGTGCGGTGTCGGTGACGTCACGATACGACCGCCCCGACCGTGCAACTCACCCTTATGACAAACTGCGATCGCTGATACATTTATCCTAATTATCGCGTCAAGTCTTGATAGAAATGCATTTTTGCTCGTTTTTCTTTTCATATTAATTGTGCACATAATTTATTTATAATTAATTTTTCATATTCACATATAACAAACAAATTTGAAAATTTACGAGCGAAAAATGTTATTAGCGTTTTCAGTTAAAGTCCTCATACATTATTGCATTAATAATTTTTTTAATATTGATCATTTTTCTTTATTGATCGTTTTAAATAAAAATAACTTTGTACACATAAAAACAACTGCCTCTTAATGGATGTTAATTGGACTGTCTTTTTGGATGTGTAATACGAAATTATCTAATCCATAAATGTAATGGCCATTATAAGCACATTAAATAAATTACATCAATAAAAAACATTATAAAGAAATAGATATATTAATTTTCGTATCTATTTCTCAATCTGTACCATACTTTTTTATTCGTTGAGATAAAATCCGGAAAAAACGGTGCGTTCGAAAAACTATACCTGTAATGGGATACTTAATTTACTTTTCTCATCAATCAAATCATAACTGAACTTGACAGCTTCTACCATCTTAACCTTAACCTTACATCATTCGGTGGCTGAATTACCCTTGCTCTATTGAAGCCAAACCGCTGCAGTCTTGCTCATTTATATGCAGTTATAGCCCACTGTCCCACTCACCTCTAGACGTCTTACACTTTGACAATAACTGGGTTAAAATTTATCGTGATGCACAATTTTAAATGCACTTTTTAAATGCAATATTGTAATTAATAAGTATTTAAGCAAAAATTTAAAACATTTTATTAAAGATCTGAAAAAGTTTTTTAATATATAAAAAGTTTTTTAGAGTTTAATAATATTTAAAAAATCTTTTTTTAAAAAAATTTGATCTAAATGGAATAATCTTTGAAATGGCAATCACAATCTCCAGATTATGTACTTTTTCTATTATCTAATTCTCGAGATATAAATGCTCGTTTAGAGCAATTCTAAGCAAATTCTTTAGTTTAGGCGCATATACAACAATGATCTAAAACGAGAACAACCTACTTTCCATTCAAAATATTAGGGCCAGTCTCGGAAAAACTTGGCCAAGTTCATAAAAAAGCATGTCGCTGGAATACTTAAAGTTACATTTGATCTTAAAGAGCGGTGATTTATATGCAGATTTTATTCTAAAAGTTTTCCGATGCGACGATCTGCTTAACATGTGCAAAGAAGATTTTGCTTTTAAAGTTTGCTTATACTTAGCGAACGCCATTTTTCTCGATTGTTGCAGGTTTTCTATCATGGGACAAAGACAGTTGTCACGTAGATCTGGAGAAGGAACTATTGGCCTTAGTAGCACAAGCCCCCGAAGGTGAAGAAGCCAGAAATGGTAATTATAAAAATATATTAAAATTTAATTTATATATATATATATATATATTATACATATAAGATATTTATATATGTATATATAAAATACGTCATTATCCATTATTTCGTCTTTCAACATATTTTTTATTTAATATAATCCGTTAGTAAGTGATCGAATTGGATTTCCTAGGTGAAAGATTGATTCAATATGCCACCGAGAACCTCGTGACGGAAGTTCTCATTCACCCGCAGACGAATACATTGTTACAGTGTATTCGCAATCTCCTTGCAAGTTTCACGAAACATCGGCACATCATACACGCTGGATACACATTCGGCGGCAATGGTTCCTGGATACTGCAGGTATACTCCACGGAAATATACTACACGCAATATCATTGTTACAAGAAAAAAACGCATTCTAATTAATACTATAAAAGTCGTTCGAAATATCGGCCGGAAGTAACGTTGGATTAGAAACATGTTCAATAATTGTTATTCAGGATGGAACCTTCAGTCTCGCAGACTTTCTGGATGCATTCGGCGAACATGAGGTGCAGAGAGTACTTCGTGCCTACGAGAATAGCGTTACCGTAGATATACATTGTGCCGGTGTCGGCGATTGGACAACAAGTCGATTATCGAAGGAGGCTTGTTGCAGGTATGTATTGTTCGCCTTTTGTTCAGAAACAATTTTAATTCATTGCACAATTGGCTCGTGCGTCACAAAAATATAACGTTTTACAAAGTCTGACAAAATATCTTTTTTAAATATGAATAAATTTTATATATATGTGTGTAAGAGAGAGCCTCTCTCTTTTTTTATATTTCTCTCTTTGATATTTTATATCCTTTTTCTGTTAACAGATTTTGCAGAGTCAGAGTGAATCCCGACGATGTTCTTACAGCTGGTATGTCGGCTATCACTAGTTTCACGAATTATATTGGACAGTATCTCGTGTCGCAAACGCTGGACCAGCTCATGGAACCGTCGGACGTTGTCGGAAATATTAGATTTAGCCATCCGACCTTATACGTCTTCCCCGGTGGGCAAGGTGACGCCGCGCTTTTTGGTATAAACGGCTTCAATATGCTCGTCGACGGCGGCTTCGCCAGAAAAGCCTGCTTCTGGGACTTCACCAGGCATCTAGATCGATTGGATGCAGTTCTAGTCACTAGGATAAATAATAGCAACATCGGCGGCATGTTTAGCGTCCTCCGCAAGAAGAAAGAGTTGCACGTCTATCCTCAAATCGGCCATTTCTTCTGTAACTTAGTCGTAAGTAGTCATAAACTCTCAATACCTGACTTTCTCTAGAATTTCTATCAATATATAATTATTAATATATAATATATAAAAATTACTGCATAACTTTTTAAAAATAATAATTAAATAATTTTTCTATTAATTATTAACGTTCTGCTGTATACTTTCTTAACAATATCTACTGTTATGTGTTAACCACAGATGCATATAAAAATTATACATAATACAGGAAAGAAGACAATCAAATTCACCTGATGGCGATAAGGATATCGATCCGCTCATTCTCAATCTCACCGACATCGGTCAGGAGATGGTGCTGAATCTTCGGCATATCAATCTCCGCGCTCATCCTTGCTACAGAGATTCCGAGCCGATTAATCTCTATCACAAAGTAGGCCACGGCACGCTGGATATGTATGTGCTTAATCCGACCAAAGACAGTCGCGAAGTGCGCGAGTTTCTGTCCAAGTGGCACGCGTCGGATTCGAAGTTGTTCGCCGGTTCTCACAAGAAGGACTCGAATAATCTCACATTCCCGATTCAAAACCTCGTTTCGATATGCGCGCTCCTGGTTTGGCAGCCGGCTAATCCCGAAGATAATATCACGCGAATCCTTTTCCCCGGCAGCACGCCGCAGCACAAGATTTTCGAAGGTTTCGAACGACTCAAGCATCTGGATTTCCTAAAACATCCGGTATGTTCAGCAAAAACACTGTCGCCGTCAACATCTCTGGCGACGCTCAGAGACAAACCGACCAAGAAATTCGGCCTTATCGAGAAGGAATCGAAGAAAATCTCAGAGAAGAAAGAGAAGAGAGAACCGTCGGAGCCCAAGTCTATTAAGGCTGCAGACGAGGCTATTCCTAGAACAACCCCCCAATCGACGCCGATTATTCCTACAAGTAAACCCAAGACCGAAATAAAGACGAAGAAAGTTGCGGAAAATAAGAAGATTGAGACTGAGGCAAAGGAAAGCAAGAAGATTGAGAAAGAATTAAAAGAAATAAAAAAGGAGTCAAAGAAGGAACCGATTAAAGTGGAGAAACCCGAGAAGCGAGAGGATGAAATAAAAAAGGCTGATTTAATTAAACCGGAATCCGATAAGACTGCATCCAAGGAAATTAAAGAACCCAAGGTCAAGCCCGAGCCAAAGAAGAAAGAAGCAAAGGAGAGCAAGACCGCGATAAAGGCCGAACTAAAAAGGAGCGAAGTAACCCCGAAACCGAAGCCGAGCGAAAGGAAAGTTAAACCTCCCGGCGCGGAAAAGAAAGATGCCATAAAGTCTTCCCCCACAACGCCGAAGAAGACCTTGAACGGCACTGCCACAAGAACGGAGATATCGAAGGCCGCGTCAAAGTCAAAACTAGCGCCCAAAATCTTTCCTAGTCTTCCAGCCAAGAGCGCCAAGGAGGCTAATAACAGAAAGGTGGTGGAACAAAAAAAATCTGAAGTCGAGAAGTCTGCTGTAAAGGATACCGCAGCTTCTGTCGGTAAAATGTCCGCGAAACCTAAACCAACGGACAGAAAACCGATTAGTCGTCGCCCGAAACCGGTCAGTCCTAGCAAAGCTCGTATGCCAGGCAGTCCGGCAAAATCCACTCGTAGCACGCCGACCACTTCCGTGAAATCTGACAAAGATGGTGTTATTCGCAAAGTAAAGGGCGACAAAGGCACCACCGATTCGTCTACGGTTTCCACTCCATCCGGCATAGAACCGGAGGCCGTAAAGCCAATTGATAAGAGTTTAATCGAGCAGTCTGAAGATATGTCGCTGGATTCTATAGAAAGTAAAGTGCTGGCTGATCTCAAGGAAGAGAGAGAAGTCGTTGAGGAAATTGAAGCTGTTCTACAGAAGGCGGAGAGGATTGAAGAGACTCGGAAGGACGATCGTTTCGAGGGAGACGATGAAATTACAGCCGAGGCCACAGATAAGAAAGAGGAGGATATCACGGAAGAGGATGTCACCGCCGAGATTGAGGATATGCCTAAAAAGGAAGGTTCCAGAAAAGAAAGCCAAGAATTGACCGAGGAAGACGAGTATCTCATCGTGGAGAAGGAAGAAGTCTATACCGAGGACTCGGTTCAAAGTGGCGAGGGCGAACAGAAACATGTCCTTGACAAAGCCGAGTCGGAAAAAGCGAAAGTCCTACAAGATGCAGAGGCTATAAGGGAAAAAGGTGAGAAGGAAGAACCCGAGGAAAAAGGAAAAGACGAGAGCCCAGAAAAAAAAATTGATGAAATCGCGGACAGAGACAAGGAGATTGCTGAACTGTCTTCGGAACACAAGGAACAATTGCAAAAAGAAGTGAAAGAAATAATAGCTTCCGCTGCTGAAATCGTGCAGAAAGCCGAAGAGAAGGATGATTCCGCTAAAAAGGACAGCGAAGACATTACAAAAGAACCATCTAGTCTCAGTCCGGACAAATTGGATTCGTCAGAGAAGAAGACGACTGATACAGACATGAAGCCGGACGTCGACCAAAAGGAGCATATCCTTGAGAAGAGGGAAGAATCTCAAGAACGAATCTCGACGATAGAATCGGGAGCCACTACTACCGCTCCGACTTTGCCGGAAGACGAGCGGATACCGTTGGACGAAATAAAAGAAGACATCGACGAGAAACATGTTATCGAAGAAGTGAAAGAAAAGGAGGCTCCTACGAAGTTAAAGGAGGAGGTTGTTCCGGAAACTGTTCCCGCGACCGCCAAACCGGAGGTCAAGGTCTTTGACGTTCGCCAAGCGATGCAGAATCTGCAAAGAGACATCGTCAAGACGCCCGACGAGGTCGCCGATCTGCCAGTTCACGAGGAAGTCGATCCTAAGCTTTACAGAATGGAAGATTTTGAGAAAGGAAAAGAGGAGAAGCCTTCGCCGACTACACAAGAGATTAAAGACCTACCCACGCCGCCTGTGAAAGAGCAGAAGGGTGTCTTCAGCTTTTTCGGCAAAGTAGCGGATAAGTTTGAGAAAGGTATTGATAAATTAACCAAGAAGTCGAAGAAAGAGTCCGACAAGGATTCCGACGAGAAGTCTTCAAAATCCAGTTCTCCGAAGGAACCAAAGGTCCAAGAAAAGACGCTCTTTGAAGAAGTCGATATGGAGAAAATGTTCCGTAAAGTCGGGAAGCCCGCCGACAAACCCGAAATGTTTGAAAAAATGAAACCTACGGTCGTCGACGTAAAAGTGGCTGCCATCAAAGAAACCGCGGCATTCATACAAGAGGAAATATTTGATGCGCAGAGAAAAAGCGTATCTGATATCGAAGAGAAGCTCCCGATTGATAAAATGGAAGAGATTAAAAAAGCAGAAGCTGAAATTAAAGAAACATTATTCGCGAAGGTATCACCGAAAGCGGTCGATGATAAGAAGATTGCCAAGGAAATCGAACTTTTAAAAGAAGAAGATATAGGAGAGGATGCCGAAGAGGTAAAGGCTCTTCTGGAAGAAGCCTCTAAGAAATTTAAAACTGTGAAGGATAGTTTAAGGGATTCATTAGAATCTTTGGAGGAAAAAGTTAAAGAGGAAGAGATACAACATGACGTATCATCCATGAAGGACATTGTAAAGGATACTTTGGAAGGAGTGGCCGAGAAATTAGAGGAGATAAAACCGCACATCGAGAGCCACTCGCTCGATATAAAAGAACCGGAGAAAGTTAAGTTTGCTATACCAAAGGATGAAGAATTTGAAGAGGAATATGAAGAGGAGCCAGAGGGACCATATAGAGATGTGAAAGAAGCCGTCAGGGATGTCGGAGAAGTTCTTGCCGGTACTGCCGGAATCAATCTCGAAGATAAACCTAAGGACGTTATAGAAATCGTGAAGAAAGTCGCTGAAGTCCTCAAGGAAGATAATTTTCTTTTCGATAAAACATTGTTCGATCAAGCTTCTAAGAAGGAAGAAATCTTGCCAATTCCGGGAAAGAAATCGTCGGAAGAAGAAATTTCGATAGAAAGAAAGCTCTCGATACCAAGCGAAAAAATATCTCATGAGAAAGATACTAAGTTGGAAGAAATCAAATCTAAACTTGCTCATGAGGATATCGTGATACCGAAGAAGGTTGGAATTACCGAGGAATTTCCCGTTCACGAAGAGATCGAAGAACTCATCGAGAAACCTGACAAACTTCTGGCGCCAGGTGAGAAACCCGGTGTTGTCGAAGTTAAGGAAGAGCCTTGCGTGAAAATGATTAAACAAAAGGATGATACAGTAACTTCGCCCGTGAAAGACATCACGAAAGATAAGAAGGATGCTCAAAAGATTTGCACGGAAATGTTAAAGGACGATCAGCATATTTGTGATCAACATAAAAAATCGGTCGATGACGATACGTGTCGAGTAGACGTAATGCAGGCCGGTATTGAGAGCATATGCGTAAAGGAAACGACGAAACGGCCGTCCTTGGAGGATAAGCTGGCGGAAAGCGAAATAGAGCATCCCGTGATAAGCTTCGAGCAAAAAGTTTCGCCGGCAAAGGCGGAAATAGTGATGGTGACTCCCGGTTCTACGCCTACTTCACCGAAATTCACCGCGGATAAAATGTATGATAAGGAATTGGAGATTGATTTTCGGGAACTTCCCAAACTACCGGAGGATATTAAACAAGTCCTCAGCAAGGAAGCACCTGTCGAGGAAGTGATCGAGGAACTGATTATCACGAAAAAGAAAAAGATTACAATCGAAGTGATCGAATACATCACCGTGGTGAAGCGTATCCCGAGAGAACGCGTGATTTACATTATCGAGGAAATTATCGTTAAGAAGGGACTGCCTAGACAAAGCGTGGTGGACGATCCCGAAATTCTAAAGTTGAAGGAATCCATCACGCCTGAAAAGAGAATGGAAGTTGAAGATTATATTGTTAACGAGTATATTGTCAAAGAAAAGCGAATTACTATAGAAATCGTCGAGGAAATCTCGATTAAAAAAGTCGTGCCTAAGAAAATCGTCATCGAAATTATCGAGGAGATTATTGTCAAGAGAAAGATCGCCAGGCATATGGTACTGGACATTCCCGAGGAAGTGCTATCGGAAATAATTAAAGAAGAATCATCGGAAGAATTGCCAGAAGAATCAGCAGAGGAGCAAATAACACCGAAAATAGATATAACTGCAAAACGAGAATCGACTGCTGAGATTCCTAGTTCTCCAACCAAAGTAGAAGAATCGATTATACCTCAGAAGCGAGCAGAGATTGAAGAATTCGTCGTTAATGAATACGTCGGCAAGGGGAAGAAGATAACCGCATCGATAATCGACGAAATTTCTGCTAAGAAGGCCGTGCCCAAGAAAATTCTCATCGAAATTATTGAAGAGATTATTATTAAAAAAAAGATTCCTAGAAACGTATTACTTGATGTTGCCGAGGAAGAATCTGATTTACTCGAGGTATCGACGATATCCAAAACGACGCCTGAAGATAAAGAGGAAAAGAAAATATCAGAAACAGAAGTTTTGGACGAAAAACGAAAATCAATCATTGAAGTTTCTAGCGCGGAGATTCCGGAAATGAAAGAGCCGGCAACTCCGCAAAGAAGAGCAGAAATTGAAGAGTATATTATTAAGGAATATGTTACCAAGGGGGATAGCATTAATATACAAGAACTTGAAGAAATCTGTGTTAAAAAGAATATGCCTAAGAAAATAATTATCGAGATTATCGAGGAAATTATTATTAAGAGAAAGATGCCGAGGCATATGATACTTGTAATGACCGAAGAAGAATTATCGCGCATAATCAAGGAGGAAGCAATCCAAGAACCGGAAGTTCTGCCTGAGAGAAAGGAATCGATCGCTGAAGTGCTCAGTCCTGACGAAAAGAAAAAAGCTCCAGTTGAATTAGAAAAAGATAAAAAGAAGGACGTGTCTGAGCATGAAGTTAGCGAAAAAGAATTATCACCTACATCTAAAAAGAACGTTGTTGAGGAGGAGGAAGAGGAGGAAGAAGAAGTAGATGGTTTTGTCAGTATACGTAGAAAGAGTTTCGATGAGAAGAAGAAAGCTACTTCGCCGATTAAAACAGAGGTTTTGCCTGTGACTGCAAAGGAGCATGAAAAAAATGTGGTTGACGATTTTGAAGCTGTCGAACAGGAGTATAAAGTGCGCGATGTACCAATCACGTCTCCCGAGAAGGCAGATGAAATGACAGAGAAGGAAGATATCGAAGAAACTGGGGAAGATACTATGAGTGAGGTGATCGAGGCGGATGAGAAGTTTGTGCACGAAACCAAAGAAAAGGTGGAGAAAGAAGAGCCTCGGATTGATGTGGCAAAAGATATTAAACCCGATGACAAAAAACGAGAACCTGAAGAACCAGAGACATCCGAGATATCAGAAATCGTTGACACTACGGAGAAATACTTGGACGAAGCTAAAGAAAAAACAGATGACGTTTCTCCGAAAGATAAATCTTTAATTGAGAAAGCAGATGAATTGAAAGAACTTAAAGAAAAAGAGATACCTAAAGACATCTCCGATAAACGATCTTCGATTGATGTAACTGCTGTGCCAGAAGTTATTTCTAAAGTGGTCACACCAAGCATAAAATTAATTGACGAGAAGGCTGCGACGGATGAAACGAAAGAAATTGAGTCTGTGAAAGAAAAAGTCGAAGAACTTATAACAAAAGACGATAAATCAAAACCGACAACTCCAATTAAAGACGAAACATTAAAAGATATCGTTCCTTCTACCGAGAAACTTATTGAAAAAGTTGCCGAAGGAGTAGAGTCAGAAACAAAACTCGCAGATGCAACAGGCTTCGCAAAAGAGCCGAAGAGAGAACTACTTAAGGACGATATAAAATCTAAAGCATTGGAGCCCACAGAAATTAAAGAAACTCCAATAACTAAGGAAAAAAAGAGTTCTCAAGAACTATCCGAGGAAGCTTTACACAAAAGGATAAGTATCTCAAAAGAGCCGGAAGATAAAATACTAGAGGCGAAAGATGAGCATGTTGAGGATGTTACTAAACCTCTCGAAAAAGTTAAGGACGAAAAATATCCAGCGGATAAATCTGTAAAGATCGACGAAGATTCTGGCATTGTGAAAAGAATGCTGGTCACAGCTTGCAGCGAAGATGGCAGAGAAGAAATAGAGATTTGTCCGACCGGGAGCATAACTTTTATGAAGACCGTCACTTCGGACGATTCTCTCAAAGATGTATCTGTTAAATCGACACCAGACAAAGATTCTTTACTTTTGGATAAAGACTCGTTGCATTCGGGCGTGAGCACTCCTGAAAAAGATAGCATTTCCGAAAAATCTGTGCCCGAAAGTAAGGATAAAATCACTCCTGAAGACAGCTTGGAAAAATCTCCCATTGATACTCGCGACTCACAAGATCTTGAAGACAGTTTAGAAAAATTAGAATTGCATAAACCAAAAGACGTTAAAATACCGTTAATTGATGACAGTAAGCCAAAAGCGCCGGAGAAATCAGAAGATATTACGAAGCCAAAATCTCCTATGGAAAAAGAAGACTTGAAAATGACAGATAAAATTGCAGCCGAGAAGGATGCATCACAGTCGCCCGAGGAGCGAGAAAAACCGAAATCTCCCGCTAAAGATGCAGGAGAAATTGAAAAAGTAAAGCCTCTGGCTGAAGAAATTGTTGAAAAGATTGAGAAATCGAAAAGTCCTACAAAAGATGTCGAAAAAATGGAGAAATCTCCCTCGCCATCTGAAATAAAACACGAAGATGTACAAAAATCAAAGTTACCTCTTGATACGACAGCAGAAAAATCTCCAACCGAATCAATTGAAAAACCGACACTTCCAATCGAGAAGGCGCTTTCACAACCTGAAAAAGAAGGAACAACTGTTGTCCCAAAAACACCTGAGTCGCTCCGTTCGGAAGACGTTTCACCGGCCGAGACAATTTTCTCAAAGTCACCCACGGACAAACTTGAAATGTATTTCTCGAAGACACCGATTAGCGAAGAAGATGTTGCCTCCGAAACAGTCACTGAAAAGTTATCCGAATCTGTTAAAGAAATTAAACCGGTCGTAGACAAAGAACTAGAGATATCTAAAGAAAAAACACGAAGCCCGGAAAGTAAAGATCGAATGTTAGAAAAGCTCGAAACGAAAGAACACGATTTGAAACCTACATCACCTGTTATTGCTACCAGTGCATTAGACGAAAAAGCTCCACTTGAGAAATCTATATCGCCAAGCAGCGAAAAACACGAAGAGAAAGATGTTTTAAGTATATCTAGTGAAAAATCCGATGATAAAGAATTATCTATGCGTTCAAAATCTCCTGTTAGTGATAAAGGAGAAAAGGAAGATGCAATTGATAAATCTAGATTATCAAGTATTATTAGTGAACCGGTCGATAAGAAAATCTCTGAAGTTACAGAGAAGCCAGAAGAAAGGGAATCGAAATCTCCAAGCATCACTAGTGAAAAATCTGAGCAGGATATTCAATCTCCCGATAAATTTTCTAGTGTTTTAAGTGATAAAGCCGAGGAGAAGGAAACTGATAAGCCAAAATCACCTAGCGTCATTGAGAAAACAATAAGTGAAAAATCGCCTATTCTCGAGAGTGAACATGACGATGAAAAGGGACCAATTGACGAAGCTAGATCTCCAAGCGCAATCAGCGATAGATCTGACGAGAGAAAAGAAGCCGAACGTTCGAAGTCACCGAGTATAACCACGGATAAGCCGGATCTTCAAGATGTGATGGAGCATTATTTAGAGAAACAAAAATCCCCTATTTTTGATAGGCCAGAATCGCCTAAAGATATTGATAAGACTGAAGAACAAGATAAAAATAGATCTCCCAGCGTAGCTAGTGATAAATCAGATAGCAAAAAAGTAAGTTATAGATCACCAAGCATTTCTGTAGAAAAAGTTGATCTCAAGGATATGGACCTACCAATTGAGAGAGCTCGGTCGCCTAGTGTCGCGAGCGATAAAGAAGATAAACTGGAACAGGTTCCGGTATCGAAGTCATTCATCGACAAAACCGAAGTACCAAAGGACGCGCAAAAATCTCCGAAACTCGATGAAACGGGCCTGAAAGATATAATGCAACCTCCGTTAGATAAATCGCGATCGTCAAGTGTGACAAGCACTATTAGCGAATCTAAAGAATCAGTACTTAAAGAAAAATCACCGACCGGAGAGTTTGTTGATAAGAGCAAATCACCAAGTCCTGTCGAGCAGAAATTAGACATCGGGGAGAAAGAACCGTCTGAAAAATCAAGATCATCCAGTATTGTCAAAGAACAATATATTCCAGAAGAAATAAAAAAATCACCAAGCCCTGTTGGAGAAAAATTAGAGAATCTTACACAAGAGCCGATCGAAAAGTCGAGGTCATCAAGTATTTCAAGTATTGTAACTGATAAAAAAGAATCTGCCGATCGTTCGAAATCACCAAGTATTGTCGATGAAAAACTGGATTTGAAGGATGTTGCAGAGGACTTGCATGATAAATCAAGATCGCTTAGTGTTATAAGTGTTACAGAAGAACAAAAGGAACCAATTGATCTCTCGAAGTCGCCTAGTATCGCCGGAGAAAAATCCGATTTGAAAGACGTAATCGATATGCCTTCTGACAAATCGAGATCGTCAAGTATTACGAGCGTGACAGGTACTCAAAAAGAATCAGCGGATCATTTGAAATCGCTCAGTATTTCTGACGAAAAACCGGATATGAAAGATGTGACGGAAACAGGAATAGATAAATCCAGATCTCCGAGCGTCATCAGTATTGCAGAAGAAAAGAAAGAACCGCTTGACCGCATAAAATCCCCAAGTGTCATCGACGAGAAAACAGATCTAAAAGATGTTGTGGAACAACTCGACGAAAAATCCAGATCACCCACCGCGATTAGTGATGTAAAGGAAGAACGATCAAAATCACCGAGCATTGCTGGAGACAAATCAGATGAAAAAGAACCAACAGATAAATCTAGATCCGCCAGCGTTGTGAGTATTACAAGCGAACAGAAGGAAACAACGGACCGCTCTAAATCACCTAGTGTTGTTAGCGAGAAACCGGATTTGAAGGACATTGCGGAGCAACAAATTGAAAAATTACCGACCGATAAATCTAGATCACCGAGCGCGATGAGTGATTCAAAAGAACTCGAAGAACGATCAAAATTACCGAGCATTGTTGGAGACAAATTAGACGAAAAAGAAACGCCAATAGATAAATCTAGATCCGCCAGCGTTGTGAGCATTACAAGCGAGCAGAAGGAAACAACGGACCATTCTAAACCACCTAGCGTTGCTAGCGAGAAACTGGATTTGAAGGACGTTACGGAACAACAAATTGAAAAATTACCGAGCGATAAAACCAGATCACCTAGCGCGATGAGTGATTCAAAAGAACCCGAGGAACGATCGAAATCACCGAGCATTGCTGGAGATAAGTCAGATGAAAAAGAAGCGCTAGTAGATAAATCTAGATCCGCCAGCGTTGTGAGCATTACAAGCGAGCAGAAGGAAACGCCCGATTGTTCTAAATCGCCTAGCATTGCTGGCGAGAAACCGGATTTAAAGGATGTTGCGGAACAACCAATTGGAAAATTACCGAGTGATAAAACCAAATCGCCTAGTGCGACGAGTGATTCAAAAGAACCCGAGGAACGATCGAAATCACCGAGCATTGCTGGAGATAAGTCAGATGAAAAAGAAGCGCTAGTAGATAAATCTAGATCCGCCAGTGTTGTAAGCATTACAAGCGAGCAGAAGGAAACGCCCGATCGTTCTAAATCACCTAGCGTTGCTGGCGAGAAACCGGATTTAAAGGATGTTGCGGAACAACCAATTGGAAAATTACCGAGTGATAAAACCAAATCACCTAGTGCGACGAGTGATTCAAAAGAAGCCGAGGAACGATTGAAATCACCGAGCATTGCTGGAGATAAATCAGATGAAAAAGAATCACCAACAGATAAATCTAGATCCGCCAGTGTTGTAAGCATTACAAGCGAGCAGAAGGAAACGCCCGATTGTTCTAAATCGCCTAGCATTGCTGGCGAGAAACCGGATTTGAAAGCTGTCGCGGAACAACAAATTGAAAAATTACCGAGCGATAAAACCAAATCACCTAGCGCAACGATAGATTCAAAAGAACCCGAAGAACGATCAAAATCGCCGAGTATTGCTGGAGACAAGTCAGATGAAAAAGAACCAACGGCAGATAAATCTAGATCCGCCAGCGTTGTGAGTATTACAAGCGAGCAGAAGGAAACAACGGACCGTTCTAAACCACCTAGCGTTGCTGGCGAGAAACCGGATTTGAAGGACGTTACGGAACAACAAATTGAAAAATTACCGAGTGATAAAACCAAATCACCTAGCGCAACGATAGATTCAAAAGAACCCGAAGAACGATCAAAATCGCCGAGTATTGCTGGAGACAAGTCAGATGAAAAAGAACCAACGGCAGATAAATCTAGATCCGCCAGCGTTGTGAGCATTACAAGCGAGCAGAAGGAAACGACGGACCATTCTAAATCACCTAGCGTTGCTGGCGAGAAACCGGATTTGAAGGATGTTGCGGAACAACAAATTGAAAAATTACCGAGCGATAAAACCAAATCACCTAGCACGACGAGTGATTCAAAAGAAGCCGAGGAACGATTAAAATCACCGAGCATTGCTGGAGATAAATCAGATGAAAAAGAATCACCAACAGATAAATCTAGATCCGCCAGCGTTGTGAGCATTACAAGCGAGCAGAAGGAAACGACGGACCATTCTAAATCACCTAGCGTTGCTGGCGAGAAACCGGATTTGAAGGATGTTGCGGAACAACAAATTGAAAAATTACCGAGCGATAAAACCAAATCACCTAGCGCGACGAGTGATTCAAAAAAAGCCGAGGAACGATTGAAATCACCGAGCATTGCTGGAGATAAATCAGATGAAAAAGAATCACCAACAGATAAATCTAGATCCGCCAGTGTTGTAAGCATTACAAGCGAGCAGAAGGAAACGCCCGATCGTTCTAAATCGCCTAGCATTGCTGGCGAGAAACCGAATTTGAAAGACGTTGCGGAACAACAAATTGAAAAATTACCGAGCGATAAATCCGATGATAAAAAATCGGTCGGTGATTCGAAATCGTCAAGCATTACCGGAGATAAATCCGATTTAACGGAGGTTACGGAACATCTAATGGATAAATCTAAGTCATCGAGTATTGCGAGTATTACATCTGATCAAAAAGAGCCGATAGAGAAAGCGAAATCAATTCCGGGTAAAAAAGAAGATTTTGATAGAAGCAAATCACCGAGCGAAAAATCCGAGGAGGCGAAATCAGCTATTAGTTCCAAACCGTCGAGTATCGCTGGAGATACCGCGGATTTGAAAGACGTGTCAGAACCGCCAATTGACAAATCTAAATCGCCCACTATGACGGCTGATCAAAAAGAACCAATCGAAAGACCAGTTTCTCCTGCAGCTCCTCAAACAATAAAAGAGCCACATGATAGGAGTAAATCTCCGAGCATAGCGAGTGAAAAATCCGGCTCGAGAAGGACCAGTATCACGGAAGACAAGTCAGAATTTAAGGATATCATTGAACCGCCAGCCGATAAATCTAAATCATCCAGCATTGCGAGTCTCACGACCGAGAAAGCAGAACCATTTGAAAAATCGATATCACCTACCGTCTCTGATATATTAGAACCACCTGTTGATCGGAGCAAATCTCCCAGCACTGCCAGTGATAAATTCGATGAGAAAGTGTCGGACAGTAAGGTCGGCAGTAAAGAATATTACGAAGATGCTAGTGATAAATCTCCGAATCTCATCGACGCGAAATCTTCGACAATTGTCGAGAAATTGGATATTAAGTCGGACGATGCTGCGCCGCACGACAAATCGCAATTTTCTAGCATCGTCTTGGATAAGCAACCGATAGAGAAAATAGATATTGACGGACTGAAAATATCTAGCGTAACCGACGGACAAGACGTAATTGATAAGATGAGATCATTAAGCATTATCAGCGACAAGACGGAACCGAAAACACCATCTGATATCTCGAAATCGCCGAGTTTAGTCGACGACAAATTCGATCAGAAAGAAAAGTCTAGATCGTCAAGCGTTGCTAGCGAAAGGCTCGATGATATCGATGCTAAGATTTTGCCGAGTTTAGACAGTGAAAAAGTTCCGAAGGATGAATCTGCTAAATCGTCGCGAGCCAGTTCACCACTAGATAAAACCCCGAAGGATAGATCGCGTTCGCAAAGCGTTTTCGATATTGGCGATAAAACGCCGGCCACTAGATCTAGAACAGCTAGCTTATTCGACGACAAGCTACCAGAGAAAGTACTTCCTCAGGACGAAAAGGAAGCATTCAAGCATATTGACACAGAGAAATCACTTTACGAGAAGGACGAAGATAAAAGCTTGCCGGAAGAAAAGAAGAGTCCTGCGACATCTCCTGAAATGATTCAGAAGGAAATGCGTAAAATTCGCGAGAAACGATTCGCTGATTTTGGAGAGCCCGACACTACGCAGCCAAGGACAATAGAGAAATTGGACGACGAGGAAGAAAGCATCGTTAAAGTGACAGCCGAGAAGAAAGCGGAAATAGAAAAGTACATTTTGGAAGAATTTATCGCAAGAAAAAAGAAAATTAGTTTAATAGTGATCGAGAAATTAGTTATGACGTATTCGGTGCCGCAATTTATAGTGATGGAAATAATAGAAGACATTATCAGCCGGCAAAATGTGCCCAGGACTACGGTCTTTGATTTTGTCGAAGATGAATCGTCCGAATCTCAATACGAAAAAGAAATGACGATATTGCCGCCGCAAAAGAAGGCAGATGTAGAAAAATATATAACTGAAGAATTTATCGCAAAGAAAAAGAAAATTACGCCGGAAACGTTGGAAGAGATTGTCATTCTCAAAGGCTTGCCGCGATACATTATTATTATCATCATCGAAGAGATTATCGTGACGAAGCATATACCTAGAAATACCTTGATCGAAGGTGATTTAAGGGAACTGAGAGAAAAGAGTCCGGATATTATCGAGAAAAGAGATAGACCGATCGTACCGACCGATATGAAATTAGAACAAACTAGCGTTACTCAGGAGTGTCTTCGTGAAAAGCCAAGCGACATTATGAAGAGCGAAAGTCCGGACGGCAAAGTATCTCCCGCAGACAGCGCTCGAGACGCGAAAGCTCTTTCTGCTAGTCCCAGCCTCAGCCCGGAGCCCATCCCCTCTGACAAATCGACCCAGGATAGCCCAGCTCGATCGGAACCGCACATAGACGAAGAGATCTTAATATCGGAGGAGAAACGAACAGAAATCGAAAAGCTTTTGGAGGAGGAGTACATAAAGAAAGGCCGCAGGATCACGGAAGTGATACTCGAGGAGATAATTATCAGAACTTCCCTTCCAAGATACATTATCTTGGAGATTGTGGAGGAGATCATACTAAAGAGGAAAATACCGAGGGAATCTGTGATCGACGTGGACATTTACCAAGAGGAAGAGCCGGAAGAGGACTACGATAAGGCGGTTTATAGCTACGACAGAATGGCGGACGTGGGTTACGAACTGCCGCACGACGCCAGAAAATCTTCCATCGAATACAGAATGAGCGGGATGTATTCGGAGTCGGGCGAGCAACAATTAGATAAATCCGATTATCCGATGGATTACGAAAGTCAGTTCCATAAGGCTTTTGCCGGCGGTATGACCGAGATGCGAACGACGCACATAACCACCCTCTCCGGCAAATCGACGCCAGAATTCGCCACTCACGACGCGACACCCGAGTCCGGAATCGAAGCCGCTGACAAAGCGCCCGAAAAATTATCGGGGAGCGCTCTTACCACGACTCACATAACGGACGTCGAAGATCCAAAGACCGTGCAACCCGTGCAAACTGTCACGATACTAAGGGAAAGCAAGATCACAGAACCGCATCTTCCTGCGGAAAGTCTGGAAAAACACGATGCGAAACATGAAATTACCGGTAAAGATGAATCCGAAAAAGAAACCGTAGAAATTTCGAAAGAGGATCAATCCTCTGATGACATTGTAATTAAGAAGATCGTGAAGCGCGAAATATTCGAGCAGGAAGAAGCGGCCGAGACATCCGGTGAACCTGCGACCGAATCGGATAGCGATGTCATCGTAGTTAAAAAAATAATTAAACGCAAAATAGTCGAACCACAGGAGGAATCGGAATTCGATGGAGTAGAAACTAAAGAAACTAAACGACCGAGCGTCCAGCAAGACGAACCCGAGGCGATTACCAAAATCATTAAGCGGGAGATCGTGGAGCATGATGAACCGGAAGTAGTTACTAAAGTCGTCAAACGCGAAATTATCGAGCAGGACGAGCCGGAAATTATCACAAAGGTAATCAGACGCGAGATCGTCGTTCCTGAGGAAGAAACGAGCGACTCCAAGGAAGACTCTGGCGAATACGTAGAGACGATTACAACAAAAACAACGAGAACGATCGTAACGGAGGAACTGCCAGATACCGAATTATCGCAGACTGATCCTTCCAAAATTTATACAGATCCTGCCTCGGGTGCAACTTATAGGGTCGTGAGCGACGAAAGCGCACCCGACGCGACGAGCAGCGCTGACGTGAAGCGAATCGTGACGATGGTAACCACAATCACCGGTCCGGATGGCAAAGTCACCACGAAGAAGGATGTGAAAGAGAGCTCCGATACAGTGGACAGCGAGAAACTGTTGGAGGAACTGATCGATTCCGACAAGATGACGACGGAGACCACCAAGTCTGCGGAAAAAATTATTAAGGAGACGCTTACAACGGTAACGTCGGGCACTTCGACGCCCGACACGAAAATCTACGATTCCGGCAAATCGACCCCGGATCTCAAGCAGGAGGACAAACTCGAGGATAAACTCGAGTCCACGACAAAAGAACGCTTAGGCGCGGACAAGTTTGAACACTCGGTACCATTAGTACGAGATCTGATATCGGATGATAAAAGTTATTCCGGCAAATCCTCGCCGGACATATCGCTACCCAAGGACATTGTCTTCAGCGGCTCGACCGGCAAATCCACGCCGGAGATACCCATGTCGCCGTTAATCCGAGACGGCGCCGTCCAGCCGCATCTGTCGGGCAGATCGACGCCCGATCGAAGATCCGATGGTCGATCGTCGACAGGTACACCGGAAGGCTTCAGATCGGGCGACGTGATCCGTACCACCATTACTACCACGAAGATGATATCCGACGAAGGCGAGATAGTGACAACTATCAGAGAGATTACGGAGGCGACGAATGAAAAAGGCGAGACCGTTGTGCTGGCGGAGAAGACCGATGTGAAAGTGGACGAGCGTATGCCGAGCAAGGACGCGGAGAGCGCAATCAGCAGCATCATCGGCAGCGTCAAATCGTCAGAGTTGCAGCGTAGCGGCAGTTCGGCATCCGACGACGCGACCAGCGACAAGGCGGATCCGTCGAGCGAGCATAGCAGCAAGGCCGTGACTCAGACTGAACGGGGTAGCAGCGAGGAACGGCACACCATTTCCGACGACGAGCCGCCCAGCTCGCCTTTATCTTCGACCTCGCAAGTAGGATATTCGTCGCAGCCAACGCATCGCTACGAGCCGTCCTCCGATAAGGAAGAGGAGCAAAAGGAACAGCAGGTCGAATTCTCGGCGGCCGCGATGAGCAGCAGCTTCTACGGCGAATTGCCGGCGGTACCGGCTCAGATCTCCGCCATGAAGACCTTCCATGGAGAGACCGGTGTGCAGAAGAGCAGTGATCCTGTTCCCATCCACGGCCGTTTTATGGTCGAGAAGGAGTTCGCCGGTGGTTACGGCGATAAGCCAGATGCGAAGAGATACGTCGACGAGGCCGATCTCGATTTCGATAAGGCGCTGATGGAGCACAAGGAGATGAAGGAGGCCAACGGTGCTTTTAGCAGTGGCATAGCGCCTAGGTATACAAACGGTAGCCTTCGACACGAGGCGGATGATCCAAAAGATCATCCGTCGTCTTCTTTCCGCGACGACAAGGACGATTCGAAGGGTGACTCGAAGAAGGATCCTCTGGAAGGATGGGGTACTCCTCTCGGCTTGCCATCTCCTAAACCTCCCAGGAAATTTAACCTGAAGAGCCCCGCT
>NW_021850397.1:844499-868938 GCF_003651465.1 Formica exsecta
CGTGTTCAAGCGAGTCGACTTCCGATATCTTGAACTTTGACTTATTAAAAGATTGGGGGGAGCCTCTCAGATTACCTTCCCCTGCCCCGACGACTAACGAGGTCTCGAATAAAGGAACGCCTGGCACACCGAAGAAAGAGCGGAAGCAAGCGAAGAAGGTCCAGTCCGAGAATATTAAAAATAAGAAACGCTCGGAGAGTCCTGGTAAGAACGAGAAAAAGTTGAAGGATTCGAAGAATAAAATTCAACCGGTTTATATGGATCTGGCATATGTGCCGCATCACGGAAATTCGTACTACACTTCTTTGGAATTCTTTAAGCGAGTGCGAGCGAGATATTACGTTTTTAGCGGCACCGAGCCGAGCCGAGAGGTCTACGATGCTCTGCTGGAAGCTAAGAAGACTTGGGAAGACAAAGATCTCGGTAGGTTTAGTAAAAGTATATATCTTAAGAATATTACAAATCTTTATGACAAACTATTACAAAATTTAATAAAAAGTAATTTTTTTATAGTAAAAAAAAGTAATATATTTTTCTTGTTTTCATTTTCACTCTAAATTAAAAATTCTTCAAAATATAATATGCTCTACCACCACATCACAATTTTGAGATATTTGATTATTTAAATTATAAAAAAACTATTTTAATATACTTGGTGTCATGCTACATCAAGCAATTCGTGAAAACTTTTATTCAAGATTAAGTATATTGTCAGAACTTTCAATTCGCAAAAGAAATTTGTTATGAAGATTAAAAATAACGCTTGACTAAATTTATAGTGAAAATCTGATAAACTTTAATCTTCACAACGAATTTTTTCTTTTTAAAGTTTTAAAAATATATTTAATTTTGAACAATTATTAACCAATTCTATTTTAAACTTTAATCTAAATTTTCTTAAAATTCTGGCAATGTGTGTAATAAAATATTTTAAAGCTTGTAATCATATCGCGTATAAGAAAGCTATAGAAATTATTATTCTCTTTCTTGCTTTACTTTTGTCGAATTATGTTGTTTAATATCGTAATATATTAATTTTTGTAAATGTAAATTTTTTGCATTCTTTTCAGAGGTAACCATGATTCCAACTTACGACACCGATACTCTGGGTTACTGGGTTGCCGACAACGAGGAGGCACTCGCTGCGAATCACATAGACCTATCGCCGTCCGCATCCCGGTGCACCATCAATCTCCAGGATCACGAGACTAGTTGTAGCGCCTACAGGCTCGAGTTCTAGGGATTGGCAGCCTGCTCAGCCGTAATAGTCGAGTTCTGAGCGGCGTCCGGAACGCGTCATCATTCCGCTTTTTTGGACCCATTCCTACGAAAAAAAAAGATAGAAGAAAAGAGGTCGAGCGCGCGCGCGCGCGCGTAGACCGACCTACCGTCCCGTCAGGGCGAGCCTTGACGCCCTGACTCCTTCTTTCCCTTAGAAGACCCAAAGACACACGAGAAGGTATTTCGAATTTTCGAGATTCCCTCGCAGTCATAGCTCCGCGGCCTAGCAGGATCGTAGAAGACCCTATCGAATTCTATGTAGAGATTGTCTCGAAGAAGAAAGACCGATCTTCGAGTTCGCGCAGTTCTCAGGTCGAGACCTATTCTAATCTAAATTAACACACGTTCTTCGTATTCTTTCGCGAGGAGACGGTGCGGGCGACGAGACAAGAGATTGTAGGGATTTTTCTCTTTAGTACGGACACAAGGTATAAAAGATTAATTACTTACTTCTAAGAAGCCGATTATATCGAAATAGAGAGAATTTAATTAAGGATCGCGCTGTGTTGATAACAGCGGTGGATGTCCTTCTTTTTGGTCTAATGGATATTTGTATTTCTACACTTTGCACACCGTTCGCAGTCCATGTAGCGCGCTGATACCGCCTGCAATACCTTATCAATCACTGCTCAAGTCGAGGACGACCGCGGGAATGCTCGTTCTCGCAGAGATTCCGCCCCAAAAGCGAAGAGGGTTGTGACATTGCTCGATCGATCGATCGATCGCGAATCGATGTCAAAAGTCCGTAAATTCCGCGGCCTGGGACAATCTGTACGTTATAGTGCTTAAATTGTGACTTTAATTAGGATTGCCGATTCACAAGATCAGCGGGTCGAACGATTGCAATGTCACAATGCGAGATCTTCTCGCTCCCCACCCTCTCCTCGAGCAGCAGATTAAAGTAAAACTTTTAATATCTCTGACACAGCTGCCGCTTCAAGAGCACCGCGTAGTATTCAGTGTATCAGTTAAAAAGAAAAAAAATATGTGAAAAAAGGAAAAGGACACGAGAGAAGAAGAGTGTCATATTCACGCGGTGAGATATATCGTCAACTGGAAACGAAATGCGCGCTTGACGGATCCATCGACGATGGATATGCAAGGAGAGAACGATTCCATGTTATCCGCGAAACATTATCCTTCGTTGTTACATAATTAACGGCCCCCTTTCTCGTCGTAAATGTTTATTCGTGCGTAGATAAAAACGGCTAAATTCCATCGGAAAGTCTACTAGGATAGGGAATTATCTGTGTGTCGTGTTTCTATATCGTAGAGAATATATAGAGCGGTGGTCGCGCGAGCTTGATGACAGATTTTTGTCATCTTGGGATCCGCGTGGGCGACGTGGCCGGGTTAGGCGTCGAGGAGTCCGACGAGGATGTTTTCGAAAAAGTCCGAAAGAGCGTTTCGTTGTTGTGGAAGGAAGCGCAGGGCGATGATGATGCATTTCGAAACGTCTATTGTGATGGGCAAATGATTGTTTAGCGCGGGGAGATATTTGTTTCCTCGCGCGACGCGGACGAAATTTTAAAGAACAATGGTTGTGATTTTTGGTGGCATCAATCCTCGCGAAGGATGACGAGAGAGAGAAGGAATCTAGGAGGAATCTTGTCCGCGTAATCAAGTGAGAACTAATATCGAAACTATCGATAACAAAAGTGAAAGATATTTTCAATGAATCGAATCACTGTAGCATCGCACAAACAAGTTTCCTGCAAATGAGATCCGAGTAATCTCTGAATATTTCTGGAAGAAAGAAATGTCGGATGGAGGAGTGATCTGTCGAAAATAGTATTTTCCAAAGGAAGAAGGTTCGTGACAGAGAAAACTTGTTTGACAGGCAGTAAAAGAGAAATATTACTGGATACTTAAAGTATGATACAACGCTGAAGGCTGGGTTAGATTAAAGCTCCGTTACAATAAGAGACGAGGAAAATCATGTCATCGATTTTATCACGACGTATCATAAAGTAGTTGGCGCGCGAGTAGAGATTCAAAGTTAAAGAAAAATATTTAAATGACTGTTTCGCCCGATCACTATTTTCTGAGATATCGACGATATCGTTCAGGTATCAAAGATAACTCGACAATATCGTATCAGGTATCGAAAATAACTGATCGATTCCTTAAATAGATTCGTTTCCAGATAGATCTCGCGGTTCATCGCCGGCGATCTTGAAATCATCACGTGACATCACGTGAATTCACTCGGAAGAGTCCATTAACAAGGGGAGGGCCAGACGTGCCCATCTCAGATTCAAGCGGTAATTTTTCTATGAATAGTCCTTAATGAGAAAGAAATTGTGTTAAAGTTTTAGCGCGCGCTTTTCACGCATTCGTCCAAAAAAAATTATAAAAAATTTTCCAGCACGACTTAACCGCTTCGCGATATTTCTATAGATTAGTGCGTAAGTTTTTTACCGCCTGTGTAAGTTACACACTTGATACTTTTTGTTCCGACTTGCTTTTCACACGCATATATGTGCTCATCATTTGTCATTTGTCTGATTATTTATTGTTCATTCTCTTTGTTTATTGTATCGCGTTTACCAGACGCAGAAGAGCGTTTGAATGATGAAGATCAATTGCCGAGAAAATTTGCGAGAAGAGTCTGATTATGCCGTTTTTCTTTTTTCGGTTAAACTATGCGCGACCAAGATTTTATTTCGCTGACTAGCAAAGAGCAGCGAAGAGAGCGAAAAAATTTTATAATAGAAGAAACGTGTAAAAGAAAGAGAGAAAGGCATTGTGACATTGAAAAATATATATTATATATATAGATATCTATATATAATATATGAACGAAGTATTTAATAAATGGAGTATAAGAGAGTGTGAGAAAGAGAGATAGAGTGAAAGATATATGAGAGAGAAAGGGAGAGAGAGAGAGAGCGAGAGAGATGTGAAAAACGTGAGCCTCAACACCTGTGCGAACCCCCAAAATCGCGGTGCTCGACGGGTGCGAGAACGGTGATATATTTCTCCGACGAGAAGACGAACAATCAAGAATATCATTGTGAGAGAGAAATTATCGGGTCGTTAGACGGAGGAGAGCGGCAACCCATCGCCGCTCATTTTCTCTTCTTGATTCGCTCGCGTTTTTCTGATCACGAGTTTGTTCCATGTTGCCGGACGGCACGAATTAACAAAATCAAAAAAAAAAAAAAAAAAAAAAAAAAAAAAAAACTATTTGCACAAGCATACTTAATTCGTAATATGTGAATGTGTGTGTATTGTATGTATATATATCATTTGAAAATAATTCGCACAAAAAAAATACACACAGAAAAGAAACGTTTTTATAAAAATTGTAATCAATTGTAAGCAATCTTTATTTGAAAAAGTTATCGCCGCTCACTTGATTCGCTCGCGTTTTTCTGATCACGAGTTTGTTCCATGTTGCCGGACGGCACGAATTAACAAAATCAAAAAAAAAAAAAAAAAAAAGAAATCGCGCCTTTCCTCCGTTGTGGAAATTTTCTCGGATACTCGCGGGGCTCTAGTCAGAAATCTCGTTTCTCAAGCGTTAAAAAGAAAAACAAAAAAAAAACGGACGGTCATCTAGTCACATCCGAGCGAGAGTTTTGCTGTCGCGCGTTACGAGGGTAACGCGAGATCCGCGCGTAATTTGCCGAAGATCTTTGGAAAGGCATTCAGGGGACCCTCGGGAACGTGTGCCCGGGACGTTTCACAGATGCCTTCGGGACGTTTCCTCGACGCGCGTTTCGGCATCGCTCGAGTTCCCTCCACGATTGTATAATCGCGGTTCTCACCCGTCGCAGCGCATCGGCGCGTCGCGTTTTTTCGAATAACGAATTAAGAAAAAAAAAAAAAAGAACTTACTGTGGAGTGTTCATGGTGCTATGATTATTATTATTATTATTATTATTATTATTATAGAAATAACAATGTTATGCTATATGACAAAAAAAAAAAATAATAATATAATAAATATACACTATATACCTTAGAATCTCTTCGCCTGTGTGCCTCACGCGTCTTAATTTTTCTCCTCGTCGATCGACCGTAGATCAGCCGCCTGTTTCGAGATGTTTTGCACGAGGATCGAGACCGATGTAATCTTATTGCGGATCTTCGGATTTTCGGATGCCGCGGACACGCGAAAATAAATCTGTATTCACGTCTCTCCGCGCGACGTGAGATACATTTTTTTTCTTTCGCAGTTACGGCATCGGAAATCGAATTTATCGGAAATTACACCGATTTTCGAAATCCTGCTTCTGCATGCCCACGTGTTCTGTTTTACATGTCATGTAAGTTTGTAACGAGAAAATAAATAGCTCATGCGCCCTGCAAGACTGCATTCTCACCAACTCTGTATATTCACACATTCTTCTTCATTTCTATTCGTATTACTAAAATTTCTCTCAGTCTCACTAATAGACTATTTATCAAGGAATTGGTAAAAATGAAGCCATACAAATATTGTTAGATAAAATAAATATAATTACCAACATAAATTATAAATCTACATTAGATTGGTTCTAGATCTTTCAATGTGTATACAATTATGATATGCATCGTAATATAATATTGTTGATAATATCATATTTGTAGAATACAGTAATATTTTTTGAATACTTTTATTGTATAATTAAAAGTTTCTCTTGATTATATATATCGAACAACGCGCTTGAGACTATAACGCACGTGTAATGATTTCAGTCGTTAAGTATTTATCACTGTATAATTATCCTGCTGTACGAAAGTGCAGTAAGGAAGTGTGCTTTATAGTGTATGAGACGTTAGATATTTGATTATCTCATTTGTAATATTTGGGTACATTCATTGAATAGTGAATATTGCATCGGCACGTGCAAAGTTTTCATGACTTTAAAACGACATAAGAGATATTTATCACTGCACGATCATTAGCCTGCATTATGACAGTTCACCGAGCAACCAGTTCATATATTGCACGAATTAATAAAAAAAAATCATCGAACTCAAATCGTCAAACTCAACATCGCTCACGAAGCACGTTTGCGTGAAATACAATCGCTTTAATCGAGTGACCTCGTGGTTTCTGCGGCATCTGAATCATGCCGTATAATAATGCGTCCCTTAGAACCTCGTGTTATCCGGCATCTTGACGAAGTACGCTATCTTGTCTTCCGCCACCCTGTAATTATGAATCCATCTCGAGCCTTTCCTCAGACTCCCGTCAATACCGTCCCTCCAGACACCGGCCGGCAGATAAACTTCCCTCTGTCTGCTGCCGGAATAAAGCACCGGCGCGACGATCAACTCCTCGCCGACGGAGAACTCGTCGACCACTACGTGACAGGCCGGATCGGCCGGATCCAGCATCCAGAGCGGCCTGATGATGGGCAGACCGGTGTCCAGGGTCTCGTTCGCGTATTTTTTCAGCAACGGCGTCACCGTCTTCTGCCGCAAGGTGGTTAACCGCTTGGCGATTTCCAGAACCGACTCGTCCGAGTACTTGCTGGGCAGATGAGTGAAGCGGATCACGGGTAAGAAAGTGGACAGTTGCAGCCATCGGATGTAGAGCTCCTTGTCCGGCAGGTCCACCTCAAAGTCGTTGTCGGGATTGTTATCCGACATCGGAAGCGCCACGTCGCCGCCCACCGCACCCGGCATGATGAAGGGGTAGCCGATCATGCCGTAGCTGAGCACGGTGGGGATGACGGTCTTGATAGCCTTCCAGGATGACGGAAAGGGTGGCAAGGACACGAAGACGGGGGCTCGTGGCCTGGAAATGGCGCTGGACACGCCGATCACGGGAATGGTGCTCAGTATCGAGCGGGTGAAGATGGTCTTGTAATGATCGGGATTGGTAAGCGGTTCCTGGCATTTGTAATAGTGCGGCATGTCCTGAGCGGTACCCAGGTCGAGGTAAAACGAGTCAACATGATACTTCATGATCAAGCTCTCGAGCTTTGTTTGCAGCCAAGGTAAAGTCTTGTTATTCGTGATGTCAAGCACACCGGCGCTGTTACTTTGCTTGTATCTAAAATTAAATATTCTTAAAGATTCTTTATATCAATTTTGTAATCAAATAATAATACGCAAAAGTACAATATATTATGTATTATAAAAAATATGTAATTGAAAAATAACCTCGTCAACGCCGGAATCCGAGGATCGCTTCCTCTCTCCGAGATGAGTAATCTGTTAGCGACAGCATCCTTGAAGTTCACGGATTCCGTGGAGATAAACGGCTGGATGCTGAAGACTATTCGAAATCCTCTGCGATGGATGATATTAATAGTCTCCTCCATGGAGGGAAATCGCTCCTCGTCCAGGACAAAATCTCCCGGACTCGGCTGCCATTCCTCGCTAAGCAGAACGTGACCTTGACGAAGAAATCCCAGCGCGATCACGTCCTCCGTGTAATTATAAATAGCCGCCTCGTTGATAGGCGAAATCTGCCAGACTGGTTCGGACAACAGCGAATGAACGGCGTGCAGCTCATCGGGCTTCAAACCATCCCACAGAGACTTTTCCGCCATCAAAGAGTGTAAAGTCTTCATGTTGTCGGTGGCGCAAATGGTATAGTTGAGCTGGGGTAGAGGCGTCAGATGATTGATGTAAGCAAAAGCGTCATGTTTGGCTTGAAGGCAAAAGTCGTTGGTTCGATTGGCGTTAATGGAGACGTACAACGGCGTCTCGGCATCCACCAGAATCGTAGCGCCCTTCGAGTTAAGAAAATATCTTTTCAACACATTGCCGAAGGAATGTTTCCTCACGTCGCCCGTGATAAAAGGACTGAGCTCCAGGCGACCTCGTTCCAGGGGATACGCCATGTTCTGAATTTGACCGGCTCCGTACCAGTGGCCTCTCTTCGAGGACCAGTCGAAGCAGTCCTTGGGATTGTAGTAGGGACTCAGACTCTGCCAGGTTACGTGATAGCAGTGCATGTCCTCGTGCTTTGTGTGCGCGAGATAGAGCCGCGTCTGCTGCAGCCACTCGAGGCAGACCGAGTCCTGCCGTTGATGATGCGGAAGGCAGGGATACACTCCCGTGTCCGGTGGAATACCCTCGCCGAGCCGAGCGGCGATGATCTCCCCGCCGGAACTACTGTAGACTGTCATCATTCTTTCATTTTTATTAAACCTAAAAGAAAGATTAATCTGTATAAACGATCATTACGATTCGCAGAAAAATCTTCGTAATTTAAAAAAAAAAGATAAAGAGCAAAAAATTTATACATCGAAATATTGATAGATAATATGAATTGATAGATAATATGATAGATAATTAGAATAATGAAAAAAAAAAGTCGGTATACAGATAATTTTACTACCGTAATTCTTCTTCCATTCTAAGATAATGCAACCTTTAAAAAGTTAAACGTATAAGCATTAGGTCAACAATTGAATACGCATTTTGAGACTGACGCGAGATCGGCGTAATAAACGAGCCTTAATGTATTCCATTAGGTGCTTCCTGGCAGAGGCAAACGACCGAAAATTATTCCACAGTAGCCAAGCGATACAAAACGCCGTGGACTAACAATATATTACAATGATTCGATAATCGATAAATTGCTCGAAAGAGAATATCCGTATATATAATATAATATTATAAGTAATTTTATTATTAAAAAATACAAAATTTTTCATTTATTTACAATATTCTTTGATGTCATATATTTACCTGAATTTGTCAAAGTATGCTCGTTGTAAGACATGCTGGTTATAATAAATGTGTGCGAATCCCACGAGGAAAACGACGCACAGGAAGAGAAAGCCGACAAATGCTCTAAGCCTACGAGAAATTAAATATTTTTTTACAGATTATTATATATTATTAAAATAACCGTAAGTATAACATTTTTATCAAATTTTAATAATAATGTATTAAATTACCTGTAGTCGGCGTTCTGACGTCTTGCACTGTTTCGCAGTGCTTGCGGTAATGACAATTGCAATTTCTCCTTCAAGAGACTGCTAATGCTGTTTACGCTAGTTATCGTGGAATTCGCACTTTGCCCACCCGAAAGTTCCGTAGCGTCGTTTCCCATTTTTTCGTTCATCGACGGTTGCATGACTCTACTTTTCCTTCGCGGTGGAGCTTGCAATGGCACCCTAGAAGAAATTTTTTTTATCACTATCATATAATTAGATAAATAATCAAAAAGAATATTAATTTCAATTTCAAATTGTCTATCAAAAAATACATATAAACGTGTATACGTGTCGTATTGTACCTTTGCAATGATACGGCGCTACCGATATCATATCGGGGAATCATCCTGTTATGTTTCAAACACGGCTGACATTTAAATATTAAATTAAAAATTTTTTTTTTTTAGTTTTTAAGTTACTTTTTTTAGACAGAGATTCAAGCACAAACACACACTATCACATATTTAAAAAATGCGAACACTCGATATGAACGACTGGAGAATAGTAGACAATTTTAAACAATAGTGTACGTGGAAGAAAAAAAAATCAAGAGATGATTGTAATTACAATCGCGTACGGTGACTGTTGGCCGAAACGAGCATTTGCGGGAACCAAGTCTTATAACGCGATAACCCTGATGCGATATGAAAGAAGGTCGGAACCGACGACGATGGTGCTTATGATGACCGTGAACGCGGACAGATATAGGTACGCCGGTTTCATTCGCTCAGTCCGAGCGTAAATGCAAACGCAGTAAACAGTGTCTCGTGTATATATGCATATAATGGAGCATTGCAATGCAAATTGTGCATTTAGAGTGCACATTGTCAAGAGAAAATTATAGTCCGCGAGGTGTCCATCTCTTGCGAGCTGCACGGAATGTTTCACTAACATAAGTGACATCGATGCATTTATGGATTTATTAAGCGGTCGAGACAGATTAAGATGTGAGCGAAATCAATACGAAATGCCACGTTATTATTGTCCGTTGAATAAAGTTCCGACGTACGAGCTTGCGAAAAATTACATGGATTAAATGCGTCACACAAATCGTATCTACGACAAATTGATTGTGACTGAAACCAATTAATAGAGCCGATAAGATAATTAAGCTTTATCACGGAAATTAAAATTCTGATAATAAACAAATAAATAAATAAATAATCTGGCATTTTCCACGATTTATGAAACTTTCGCAAACCAGAATTTTAATTTTCTCTCTTCTTAAAACTTTAATCGATCGTTAAATCTCTACAACACTTACTTGGCCAACTCCTCGTCATTTGCTTCTTCCTCCGTGTCGGATCCCAAGGGGCTTCCATTCGGCGTCGAGCCGCTGTTGCTGAAAGTCACGCTGCTGCTGGTCTCGCTCTCCGCTCTCGCGAATTTCGAAACCCCGGTCCCCTGAAACATCAACAATCCAGGTGTGAACAAGCAAGCTCGACATCTGTGCAATGAAACAAACTCGTCGGTCGACGCCGTAAATCATCGTCGTCGATTACACAGCTAGATTTATTTTCGAGTGTCATCTATATCGATCGCTGACGTAACGATCGAGAGCATACGCGTCTCGATTTGCGCGTCTCGTGTTCACATTATTTTTTTATCGATATAGTATAGTATAATCTGCGAGGAAATATGCAACGCTGATAACTTGCTAATCTTTTTTTTTATTTTATATTTATATTTTTGTGGATTTATATCTATAATTCTATTTCTAAATAAGATAGACATAGAAACATTTTAAACAAAAATATGCGAAATATCTCCGTAATAACGTACGTGATCGATGAGCAATTAAGTGCAATGACCGTATCCAGAAATGTATTTCTTATCAGAAACGCTTATTGCCCATCATATATCAAACGACAAATTTAACAAGCTAATAATACTTCAGGCGATATTGCAGCCCCTCCGGAGTAAAATATCATTCGAATGTGTTAAACGTTTCTTGACCTTCGATCTAAAGTCATTAGCATTACGCTAATTTCGCTATGCAAATCCCTCAACATAAATGTACTGTTGCACATTCATATATTCGGTCTCAATTGTCATGATTAAATCTTAATAAGCGATGCTTACCATCACGTTAATTATCGGTATTCTCTTCATTACATTTTTTATCAAATAGATATATTCAATTTAATATTATTAAAAATCTTTTTTTTGTTTCACTGTCTTTTCACGTCTACATTTATTCACACTTTACGTATATTTAAGGTGAAAAATATATAATTTCGAGGAAAAAGTTTGTTTGACGAGAACGGATATAAAATGAAATCGCACAATATACATCACGCAATGGATGCAACGGCACCGTTCGTATCAAGCGGGCAGCAGGAACTACTCATTTCCCTAATGAAAACATGAAGTGGAATGCATGCACGGATAGTTCGCAAACATTACGTAACGCAGCATTGACGAGGAATCTTGTTCTTCCGAAACGGATATATGTGTGTGAACGTAAATGCCATAATATGTAGATAATGATTAATGAGATGAAATGATATCGTGTTTGAACTCGTCTTTAGTTTACAGAGAATGACGTTCATACATAAGAGAATAATATTTTATATTTTTATAGAAATTAATATTTCACATTTTAATAATAATTCTTGTATTATAAAATATACGATCTCTTTCTTAAACTTTGCTAGAATTCTCGAAATATTTCTCAGTCAAAGACTTTGTTCTGTAAAGAGCTTTTAACGCACCTCCTGAATGATGTCCAGTCTGTGTCCGTCAGTGTCAACCAGAGCTCTCTCCAAAGAGTATATCTGTGATCCTTCGCGTTATCACTCATCGATAACAACGATTGCTTGTTCGCCACTTTCGCGAATATTTTCTTTATACAACCGCGCACTTTTTTTCTCAAGACTTATGATAATAATTATCAATCACGCTGTTAATCGAGAACTTTCGGAAAATAATCTGATAATAAATCGATTATTATTTTTGATATAAACAGATTTTAGCCTAATAATGAGATCTTATTACGAATATAATCACGTTCAAAATTAAAATATATAAGTTTTACTTACGTTTTGTCTGTCTATTCGAAGATCGTCCATCTCGTCGAGATTGCTGGGCATCGAGATGCTAGTCTTCCTTATATTCGTAGCGCGTAGCACTGTCACTTGCGGCAATCCTTTCACCGTGTTTGTCTCGTCGACCACTTCTTGATTATTCTCTCGTTTGACTTCGTTAACAAACGCATTCGCATCGTCGTTCGATTTGTCTGAAAGCCAACCGTAAAGAATGGATCGAGTGAAAATTTACAAATATTTAAAAAATGCGTCTAGTATTATTTGATGACGATTATATAGATATTAAAATAACATTAGCGTGAATGCAAATCAATAATGGTATAATTTCTAGAAAATTAATTTGCACACTCCAATGTTATCGCTAAATAAATATTTGCGTCTGTATTAGTGTCAGAAACAAATGCACCTACCCAAGTATCGTCATCCTAACTTATCGTAGTATAAACTTTCGTAGGAAAACATCGCGGCGGTGCAATTGAAGATCAAAAAGTTCATATCAGAAGATAATAATTAAAAACTTGGCACTTTTACCACATGACGGTACATGACAGAACAAATAAATATCAAGAATATAACCTGCTTTTATAATCTCTGCAAACGTATGATATAAATAAATCAGTAAATTAAATTCATTTCTTCAATATCTTCTTAAATAAAGAGAGAAAGAGAGACGCAAAAATAATCTTGAAAAGTGCGAAATAAAAATGTGTGATTGTCCACAACGCTTGGCAGATGATAAAATCGTTGGGAAAATTGACCCGGAAACCGTAACCCTTTTCTCGAAATGTTTCACATCTTATCGTCCCGGAAAGGATATCCTCGAACATAAAATTCCCTCCAATTCGAATTGCACGTCGATCGATTCCGTGCAATCTAATAGCAGTGATACGACAAGCGACTCTGCGAAAAAATCGTTGTCGAGCCTGGAATCCTCTAGCGAATCCAGCAGATCGGTACAATATCGACAAAGAAATATCTTCCATAAATTAAATGTAACGACTGTAAAGATTAATTTTGTCCCGCAAACAAATAATTATCTTGATAACCGTGCAGTATATATTTATTCCAACGGAATGCGATTATTCCGGCGAAGAAGAGGGTTTCAAATCACCAGCGGTTTGCTTCGAAAACGATAAAATTAAAAAGACTGTCGAGAAGGAGCCGGAAGTCGAATACACCTTAGCCATAATAAAGCCGGAGGCGGTGGTCTACAGAAAGGAGATCCAGCATCGAATATACACGGAAGGTTTCGAGATTTGTCAAACACGTTGGCTTCAGCTTACACCCGAACAGGTTTCAGAATTCTATAACGATCACTTCGGCGAACTGAGTTTTCCTCATCTGGTGGCATATATGTCCTCGGGACCTATTATAGTGTTTGTGTTGGCAAAGCAGAACGCCGTGGAAGAATGGAAGAAGATCATGGGACCAGCCACGGTATTGTACAGAATATATAGAAAAAATCGAATAAAATGTTTTAACTTTAGCGATGGATTTCTCGTCATCAACTTTGTTCAAATTTTGTTCAAAATTTATTCAAATATTGTTTCAGGTAATGGAAGCGCGTCTATATTTTCCCGACAGCATCAGGGCGAGATACGGTCGCAGAGGGGATGGTTTTAAGAACGCTGTACACGGTAGCAGCAGTCGCGAACAAGCCGAGAAGGAGATCCACTTTTTCTTTCCTAAATGTAAGAATTATTTTTCCATTTTGTTGTCTTTTAATGTCTTTAATTTTTCAAATACTTTTAATAGCATCGTTTTGATACTGAATTGGAATTTTTCTTTTCTTTTAGTCATAATCGAGCCGTTATTAAGGGACGAGATGGTTGAAGATTATTTATGGGAGAATATTAACCCGATTCTCGTCGAAGGTCTAACTTTGGTAAAGTAATCTCTCCAGATAAATATTAAATTTGATAAATTATTTGAATAATTAATTCTATACGAATTTTGTTTTACAGTGCTGCAAACATAGACCGGCCGATCCTGTATTGTGGTTGGCGCACTGGCTGATCCTGAACAACCCTAATAAACCTAAACTACCGGAAGATCTCGCTTTAATTCCGACATAACGTTATTTAAAATTCATCTCGTGTGTTATCCATTTAATTCTACACTTTAATACGATAAGAAAATTGCCACCTCACCCACTGAATCTGTTTCCTTTGAAGCTTCTTGTCGACGACATGATGGCATCCTTTTTAATCTCCTCTCCTTCGCGGTTTGCGGATTGTACCTCCAAATATAAAATAGAAAATTGCAAAATGCTGTCGAATATAAAACTCTATTGACCCCTATTTTATTCATATAAAAATTTAAAAAGAATGCTAGAGAAACTCATAAAAATTTTCGACTGCATTCTCCTTAACATTTCATTCATTAGATATTTATTTATTTATTTAGCATACGGGAAAGTTTATTGCATCGAAAATAAAAGAAAGAAAGACTAGTATTAGAACGCAAAAACACAAAAAGAGAATACAAATTCAAAAAAAAATAAAAATAACTTAAATTAAATATACACATAAAAATTAACTTTGCAATAAGACGTGATATTTGACGTAAAATTAATTTTTTTATTTCGAAGAAGATGCTATTCTAGCGTATTTTATTTCCATTATAATTACCTGGATACCACCAAGTGCTGAACGATATCGACAGTCGTTGACTTCTTCTCAATTAGTCCAGAATCGTCACGATAGCTGTTCGCATTTCTCTTGTCGGTTTTTGTATCGTCCGTTCTCCGCGAATCTTTCTGTCTTTCCGCGATCGTCCGTTGCTCGGGTTTCAAATAATTATCGTTCGCGTTCCAATTTTTCGTCAACACTCGCGACGCATCATCGATACCTTGCCCGTTCGCGACACATCGCACTCCATTCCGCCACGGCTCCGCTGTTCTATCGATCTCAAAACGCACTCGTACCGCCGCTGTACCGTTCACATCGTCGAAACCGTTGCGACTAATTTCCTGCGAGCCGTTGATTAATCCATTGTCGACCTCGCTCGCCTTGTCGTCGTCGGTTTTTTGCTTACTATCTCGTAATGTTTCTCTGGACGGAATCGAAGACGGAGAGTCGTCAGTCGCATTGATGGGTGATCTTTGAAATGTAACGAGAAACATTAAAATTATTGAGTAATCTATGTGTGAAATTACGAAGACGACGATTTCATGTTAGTTAATTATTTAATATACTACATTTATATCGCGTGTTTTTGACGATCTTAGAAAGAGAGAGCGCATTAAATATTATAAACAATTTAAAGTACAATAAAAATTACTGTGTTCACCAAATAAATTAATTATCGAGTATATCGAAGCGCTTCTTTTCGATCGAGTGGAATTACGAAATCTCATTAACTAAATATAGCTTCGAGTTTATCCAGATGCCAATTCATTATCACGTTAATGAGTCGGAAAGATCAAGGATACCTTCGCGGCGAATACCGAGAATTCAGCCAGATCGGATCGATCAGCGCCGATTCTTCGGACTTGGCGGGATTGACGTGACTCGAGCCGCTACCAGGCTTGTACCAGGGCGATGGTGTCTTGATGACAGATTTGCTTAAGGTCGACCATACTAGACTGATATCCTCATCTTGTTCAGAGGGTAGAATGGACAGGGAGACGCCCCGTCGTTCGGCCAATCCGACCGGATTGACACTGGCCACCTTCACATCCCAAGGATCGACGATGGACAGTAGCACTTTCTGCGTCGTAGAACAGAGATAGGATGATGATCAGAGAGGACTGATGAGTAGCGCGGGAGTAGAGCGGAACGCGAGTGAATGACGATCGTTGAAACCGTATGTGGGAGTGGACTCGTTAAGTCTCGTTAAAGTTATCCGCGGTGAACGCGTTCTCTCTATTTTTCTGCCTCTCTCTCTCTCTCTCTCTCTCTCTCTCTCTCTCTTCGTTTGTCTAATTCTGATCGAGATGAGACAGTCTCTCAACTATAAAACGTATTCGTGAAGCAGCATTAAGAAACTAGAAAATTTTTCTGAGCAATTTTTGTAATAAAAGAGTCCAATTTCCTAATGAGATTATAATAGCGAATCAGTCTTTTACGACTGAACATGTGAATCATTTATAGGGAACATAATTTTACTCTTCAACAAGTACCTTAACGCTTTTAGTCATCGGCTTTTAGTCATCGTTTACATCGAATAGACAAGATGGATCACGTGGAACGGTTTGACAATTCCATTTGTCTCCATTGCATAATGCGGCATAATCCATAACTTAGCAATTGTTTATGTGATGCTTATGTCACGAAGAGTGACAAGAACTGGTTACAGAATATGAAATATGATCCATCATGCGTTACGGAACAGAATAGTTTTTGCATCGGTTTTTTGAATTTTCGCTCTTTTGAATTTTCGCGATTCGTTTTGCGTTCATGTTATTGAAAGCTATCGTTTTCCTCGGAATAAATATTTAAATCAGGGATTTTAAAATCAATTCAATTTCAATTGCAAACGTAAAATAATAGCGCGTTTCTTGATGCATTTTCCTCGACGATTGAAATTTTTTAACGGGAAGCGTTCGGGGAATTGTAAGATCTTGTAACGATTCAGGTAATATAAATGCTCGAAGATAATAACGTGATATTAGATTTTCACAGACAATAAACATATAATCAAGTACGTTGGACTACGTATTAAATAGTTTTTATTTCTCACTTTGTGTAATAAGAAAATAATACATCTCCACTTTGGCATTTTCTGTGCTAAAGGAAAAGATATTTTCGAATAAAACAAATAAGATTCCATTTAAACCAGGAATATTAAGAATAAAAGACGATAAAAATAATTTTTATAACTACAATTTTTCTTTATAATAAAATAATATCTTTTTTTAAAAATAGATACAAAGCAGAGATAGATAATTAATTTGTTTATACATATTTAAAGAATTACAATTAGAGAGAGACAGATATTATGTTGCCTTGTATAACTGAGAACGTTTTAAACTATAATAATTGGATGGTTTCTATCTAAAGTTAAAAAAAGACTGTAACATAAATATTTTTTGACATTGATTGCCGATCTTTCTTTAGCCATTATCTTGACACACGTTATCGATAAGACGGATGCGTTTTCTAAATCAGAAAAGATTTTAATCTTTTGTAAGCATCCCGCCTTCACTAAAATAACACAACATATGCAAATATTAGAAATTACAACATTTGTTTTTATGTATATTATATAGTTCTGCATAATGAACAAATTTTTACGGATATTGCTAACCATTTTTTCAGAATGTGATCTATCACAAAAAGATCGTGAAAGTTATAACAGTAAGCATTTCTGACAATTCATTGAGATATGCCAGATATTATGAAAAATTATCACTAATTATAAAAATATAATTATATAGATATATTATTTAAATAAGATAAAATTTTTAAAATTCTCGAGTTTTATGTAATCTGTCATTAGAATTTTGTTCTTTCGAGCATTAATTTAATTAAACGAAATCCGAATCTTCACAGACAATCGGATTTGAACGGCTACCTTTTCACCACCCATCCTTTTCCTCTTTCTCTTAATACGATCCATCTCTTCTTCAGGATTTAAGGAATTCAAGCCCCGCGGCGATTAAATTAAATACGCGATACACTGATAATAATTTCCACGGATTGTTCCACCTTCTGGGACAGGTGGTTTTGAACTGATCTGCCGTTCCGTATATCGGCAGCCACTTAGCGATATCTTCTTAGACCTTCTTGCATGTGTATCGGTATCACGTCATATATAGGAGGCCGCGAGCATGTATACACTCGTTTGCAAAGATCCACATCATGTATTGTAAAAGTGTGCCCACCTTGTACACTCACACGAGCGCGATAACCTGCGGTAATCTGTGACATACGGCCGCAAGTACACACGACCCATCTTTGCTTTATTTGTGTTTACATAGTTTACGATGGAGGGAAGAGGAGGGGGGACTTTATACTTTTATTCGCGCGCGTGAGATAATAATGCAATATCGTTACTTACGAATGAAATGCGTCACCCGTTTATCCTTTGTGAATTTCAATCCTCTTGCGAGGCATTCGCGAACCGACAACAAAACTCTTTGTCGCCTTCGATCAATTATTTTTTTATCCATTTTCGCATTCGAGAATATACGGCAAATTAATGAGATACGGTCGGTTTTATTCAAGGATCTTTTTTTTCTATTCTGCGATAAAAATTTTCAAGATTTTTACTTAGATTTTCCAACTGAAGAGAGTATACAAAATGATGGGGAAAGCAACGGCTTCTTATTCTGCACAGAAAATCTCGGTATTATCTATTTGTATGAGTGTGTTACGTCACTGAATTCATTTTAGATTATTACAGTACGTTATGGAAAAGATTTTAGATTACCGCGTTACGTAATAACAATTGTATTGTTACAAATATATCGGCCGCAAATTCTCTTATATACATATACATTTGTTGCTAGAATTACGGATTGTCTATCACGCGATTTTATCAACAAAGTGATGCATAATTTTAATAATAAGAAGGATGTAATCGATTAAAAAGGTCAATAACAAGAATTTCATTTTCTCCGTTTTTTTTTTTTTTTTTTTTTTATTTTCCGTTTCTCAATAAGATGGCTCATAAAGAAATCGAATAATATCTCTCGCTAATTCGAAATACTATTGTAGTTTTACAGCAAAATTACGCGAACTGATGTTATACGATAAATTGGAGCATTTGTTATTACGTACTACGATTATACAGAATATTTTAATTATAACGCCTAAAGTGTGTGTATTAACCGTAATGATATGGTCTTGTAATAACAATAAATTATACTATCTAATTTTTTTTCGTCATTCTGCGTTCAACGAACTGGCTAGCTCGTTAATTAACGAAGCAATTAATTAAACAAATTAAACACTATAAATAAGCTGCCTCAATTTAAATTTACTGATTTCCCTGTAAGAAACGCATTTCGACAAAATGCAACAGACGCGAAATAAAAAGAAATTTCCATTAAGCATCTTTTTAAAAGAAAAGAAAATCTTTAACATATAGACGCGCTAAAATCGTGCCATAAAAAAAAATGGTGGAATTAAGATAAATACTGTAAGGGATAAAGATTACAGTTTTACAAAACTGCGAAATCATTATCATTAATCCGACTATTATCAGATCTTTCGCGTCAGAGTTGAATCTACTTGGACGTATCCTCTGCGATTTTATTCTGCACGATTTTTCAAAAAATATTTACTACCAATCAACTATATATATACGCGATCATCATTTTTCTCCTCATAATTATTATTGCCATTCTCCAGACGGATGGCTATTCTCGACGCCACAGGCTTCTTTTTTCGCCCCGTCAATTCGGAAATTAATTATCACTTCACCGATCAATGTAAGCATGCACCGCGAAAGGTCTCATGTGTATCTCGAATCTTTCACTGGTAATATAATAACCACAATGAGATCCTCGGGTTTCTCAGACTTCAATAATATATCACGACCAAAATGATAGATCAGATAAATTCCGATATAGATCTTAAGAGATCATCCGAAGGTTCATTCGGTTCATTTATTACCAATAATATTTCACACGCACGTTGCTAACTAACACTCGCACATCATCTTACATAGTTCTTTAACAGACAGACTCTCCCTCTCTCTCTCTCTCTCTCTTGACGAATTAATGGAAACCATTATTGTAATTGTCTCGCTCGCTCGATTGAGTGAATACGCGATTGATGGATCTTGTATTCACTGGGATATTCGCGTCTTCGATTATAATTACGTTCTATATTATGTTCTATATTTCTATCATACCATTAACAGTATCATAACTATGCTGCCCTCGCGCGCGAGCGCATATATTTATATATATATAATTTTTTCATCATACACACATCTCTCGTCATTCGAATCTTTTTACACGCATTTCCCATTCGTTGCATACTCGCCGTGAATAAAGTTTAAAAACATTAACGATAATAATATATCTACATATCTTTCTATATTTATATATCATTTGCTGAGACTGCTTGCACTCAAGTAAGCGAACAAGTGGATTTTTAAGCATTGCGAGAAGACATAGTATGTATGTAGGAACGAAACTTTGTGCATTGAGACAATCAAATGTCACAGTGTGAGTATAATGTATATATATGTATGTGTATATGTATGCAAGAGTACTCGCTCCAAATGTTCGCTTTCTATCGTGAATCCGCGTCGAATGGATTATGGCAGGTGATCTTGCAAAATCATCATCGCACGCAGAGCAGTGTAAATGTCGCTAAGCATTATCCTCATACGATTCTTGCTATTATTATCAGTGTATCTCTCTTAACATTATTAGTGAGTATTATTTTTCCTTCGAATAGTAATGGAGGAAACAGTCGTGCCATACGACCCTGTTATACATTGCTGTCCCGAGTCTTTATATCATTTTCCTCCTCCTCTAGTTACCGCATAAACACGCGATATATATGTCCAGATGACGTGCATCACTAACGTCGCATTTTCTATCGTACAGTATCTTTTGTAAATTTGATGACGGGAGGAAAGGGGGGAGTAGCCCGATAAAGTTTCACCGAGAACGCCGATCGAGAGAGAAAAACAGCCCTCGGTTCTTATTACAATCCTCCGCACACTCATGATTTGCACGCACGCAGTTTTACGTAATAATCGAGTCGCGGGATAAGAGACTCAGTTATTAATATCTCGTCAATATAATGCGTTCATTAATTTTATTGAAACAACCGAGTTTCTTCTCAAAAAAGTATATTTTTAACATTGATATTTACAATTTCTCTTCTCTATCTTTCATTAACGCTAATACCCTATACATATTAATGGAATTAATAAAATGTGTAGAGGACCAATTGATCGATTTATTACACATAGATTGCGTGTGCATTAAGAAAATCCTTGTTACACAGGATAATTTAAAGAAAAGATTAGAGAGAGAGAATCTCTTAATTTCATGCGTATAACGCTATTGTCGATGAGCCTATAATGTGATATGTATCTATTTCTTCTTTCAAAAACTTTCAAAATTCATCCTCTTAATCCTCAAACCGCAAAAAAAAAAAGACTTTTTAAAACCACCTTTACAAATATACTCGATTTAAACTATCCTGCGTAACGAATTGACAAAAACTCGTACGTACGAAATTATGAAATATTGCACATTAGAAAATGCACATTTCGAACACCCTCACACGCAGATCCAAAACGGAAGGAAAGTTTCAGGTTTCTATTAGGCGAGCAAGGTGGAACGTTTATGTATATATGTATAATTCGATCGATTCTCTCATCGATAATCGAGAATTGCGCGCTATATGTGTAACAACTTATAGGCCAAAAGGATAGGTGGTTTTATTTCTTTTTCTAGGCGGGCGACCGTATCTCCCCGTGATATAATAGTCTACGTAGCTGTACACTAACGTACTTTTTATTCTCTTGTGTGTGTGTGTGTGTGTGTCCTCGCGTACGCAATTTCGTTCTTCGTAAAAGAAAGAAGAAACGGCACGTATCTCGTCGCGACGAAACAAAAGAGCTCGAACTGTATTTATAAAAATCAAATTTATAATTATCCCACGTCGTCGAGAGAAAGCTACACCAGATCACGGACGAGCATGGCGTAAATTTATTCTCATCGCATTCTATTCTCAAATAGAATATAATTCCTATCTGCGAATGTCTCGGTATAACGAATGTTCGTAATTTCATTCCGGTATCAGTTTCACCGGGATGAGTATTTACATTTACACGCGTGAGTTTTTCCGGTGATAACGTAAGGAAGCAAATGCTCTCTCCTGGTGCAGAACTACCCCCGGTAGTGTTCCGAACATAACAGTGAAGCTAACAGATGGAAAAATCTGATATGCTAAAAGTACACGCACTAACGCCGACTCGGTCTACAAGATCGCTAAATTTCCTAAGTGAAAAATTTCGGAGAGAGGCGAATGCTGGGAAAAACACCGTCAATCAATTACGCACCGGTTGCCTCTTAGCGTCGAGCATTACGTCATTCCCCTGGGTCATCCCATTTCGCCTCCTCGGCTATTCGATCGAAGCAATCCGAGAGGAACGTATACTGCAAACATAAAAATATGGATAATACGTGAAATATTTCGCAAATATTTCGCGGATATCGTTAAGAAAGAAACGCTCGTGACTCACGTAAGGTGTGAAGACCTTGAGCCAGCGCGGAGGACGATTGTCCTGACGCGTATACTGGAAGCAGAACGCCATCCCATCCTCGTCCACCTCCCATCGGGCGATGGTGCTCCATTGAAATTCCACCACCTGCGACTCCAGAGTACCATCCTCCTTTGCGGCGTGCAGCTTGAAAGCGGCCGTTCCTACCGCCGGTATCACGTGGCCTTCCTTCCTTGAGTCACACGCGCAATGCGGGAAGACGATGTCCCCATAACCGCTGAGTTCTCTTGCCAATTTTAAATACTATGACATACAAATTCACGTGAAAAATTGAAAATTGACATATAAACTCATGTGAAAAATTGAAAATTGAATTTATTTGCGTTTCTAAAGCTTAGCTCGTGAGAAAATCCTTATTTTAAACTGCCAATTACTCAGAAATCATTGGCGTCTGAATAATTTCATGAAGGGTAGTCGAGACATCTTGTATAAAAAATTTCTTCCGCCACTGAACAGACCTCGTGTTTTCTGGACGCATCCTGTAGAGCCTTCAATTGATACAATCGTTCGCCCGCGGTGATGTGACCCCTGTTCACCTCGTCGATTGTCTGCCAGAATATCCAAGTCAACGCATGCTCGCTCAGAGCCCTATTTACATTGAAAAGCCACCTCCTTATCGCTAGACACGTCGCGCTGGCGGTCGAGTAATTCTGAATGTATAAAGTATGCGGATGTTCGTGAGGTTGCAGCTTCCGTTCTGAAGCATAATAAAATCACAATGAGACTTTTTCGATTTTTTTCATTCAGAGACCGCGATTACATGTTTGAAAACGTGCAATTGTCTCGAGCAATTATCCTTAACCTACCAAAATTATACTCGACAATCTCGAACAGGTAAAAGTACTTGGCCGTCTCGGCGTCTAAGCCGACCCGGGAGCAAACCGCATCGTAGACATCCTTCACCGACGCCGCTTTCGGGACCGTCACGGTGACGACTTCGCGATCCGGCAATAGAACCTTGAGATCGACCGCCGGTCCCTGATCCCCGTCCTCCTCTAATCGATCGGTCAGAAACTCCTGCATCGCATCGCTCTCGGCTATCACTCGCACCGCGCACACCTTCTCCAAATACTGTTCAAGACCGCGCCTCCTCGCATCGAGCTGTTGCTCGCTCAATCTGCAAAATGCGAACGAACAAATCCTTGATGATTCATGATCCTATGAGAAGAACGTTTCGTCAATTGAATAATTTCACGGAGAGGCTCGAATCATCATCGGCATCTAAACGCGTTTGCACGTGTGTCCGCGTGTTATACTACTGTATAATCCGAGAATATTTACTGGAACGGCCATTTTCCTGGTAGCTTCGGGAAATTGAAACCTATGAACTCCTTCTTCAGCGCCATGTGCAACGCCGCGAATTCCCGATATCGACGCGAGCACAAGTGCCTGCCGGCCATATGGACATTGAAGACTACGTAACGCTCGTGTTTTCTCTCACGAACGTGATAATCGGGCACACTGATGGGCAGGGATCGCTTCTCGCTGTAATCCACCGACGCATAGCTGAAGAAGAGATGTTAAGATGCGTTTAATATTTCATAGATATTCATATTTTTATTATTAATATATATTTTATATTAGTATATATTAATATTTAATAATAAAATGTGTGCATCTTAAACATAATTTAGATAAATAGATTATTAGAATCAAGGTTATTATAACACTTTGAGAATCTTATCGGTGAGATCATAATCACTCGATTATGATTAATCGAAAGAAATACATGTGATAATTTAATACGAACTCTTCAATTGTAATATAGACTAAATGCAAAATCCGGCATGTAAAATCCGAATATCGTATCACACACACCTCAAATCCTCGCAGGGCTCCAGTCTCTCCGCTTCCTGCGGCGTCACGGAGATAACGGTCAACGTGAGAACATCGCCGCCCGATTTGATAAGATCCACCACCTGCTTGTGAGTGGCGCCTTCGACGTTGACATTATTCCTGCAAGCAGAAACGACACAATTTTTGCGTTATCATAGTTATCGCCCCCCCCCCCCCCCCCCC
>NW_021850397.1:869771-880044 GCF_003651465.1 Formica exsecta
GCCCCCTCGTATCATCGATCTATAATTCGAACCAACTTTAATTGCGGCACGCCGATCGGATTCCATCCTTTGCGATTCTCGATCCACTCGCATTGCAACGCGGACATGTAACACGTCAACATGTTTGCGGGGGGATCTTATCAGTGCGCGTATCAATCTGTAGTCTAAACAGGCAGGCACGACGATTCGCGCCAACTGTTACGTTTCCACGGACGATCGATCGAAAACGGGACGAGATACGAAAATGAAGAGATTTATACGCGGAAAAGTCGCGCGATGTTCTTCACTCTCGGCACATCCGGGTACCCGGATCTGGTTCGCGACAACGGAGAGGCCTTCGACGGGTCCGGTCGCGGCCCCCGATCGTTTATTACTCAGCCAATCGAAAGGGAATAGGATACCGTACGATCGCGGCCTCTTGCTTTTCCTTTTCTTTTGCGGCACGTTTCGAATTCCGACAGTGAAAGGACACGGCCCGGTAATTGGCCCGGTGATTGGCCCGGAGCACGGAGGCACGACTCTCTCGACGGAGGTCGGCGAATGTCGCTTACCACGCGGGTTTTCACGTTTGCATGCGAGACAGGGCGCGTCGCGCACTTTATACTACCCATTTCCCTATCGCGTAGACACAAAAAATCATTCCATAAATTATATCTGTCTTCTAGACGATAGAAGCAGCAGGGTTGTCAATAGAAAAGCGATTACTCATCGTATTATGTATTGTAATTTAAAATCAAATCCTGTTAAGTGCGTGTAATTCTATATATAGCGTACTTTTTTTCTTTTTAATTATTTTTGTTAAATACTGTCAGAGGAGGAGATGAGGTCAGAGTTCAATTAGATTGTTGCGCAAAAATGAGGATGAATGGTAGAATTAATCAAATATAATAGAAAAGAGCATTTAGAGCCAAGCGCGGTACGTGGTGCGCAAACTGTTTATTATTAGTGATAAATTAATACTAATATAAATTTCGAACGTTTCGACCCTTTATTTGGGTCATCTTCAGCGCAAAGTTAGACTAACAAACATAAATTTAACGTCGCATGGTTATAAAATTCGTCATACAAAGTCATACATTGAATTAAAATTAAAAACTAAAAATATAGAATTAATGTTTAATTCGGCGTTGAAATCAGTTACGTCAAAGCGGTAGCGGAGAAACGCGTTGCACTCGTTAAATGTAAACTTTCCTCTTCGTGTCGTCTATATCAAAGGCGTTATCTGTGTTGATATAATACAGCTTACAGAATTATTTCGTCATCTAATAAAATTAGATCGGCATGAGGGGTGAAGTGGATCGGTCAATAAACGGCACCGCGTGTACGCTGTAATCTGTTAGGAGAAGATAATGCACTTTGCATGAGCGAAATTCGCGAGCCTATAATATTATAAATGACTGAAATAATTTAAACGAGCGACAGAAAAAGAGAGAGAAAGAGAGAGACAATACGCAGTGCGTATCGCTTCCTTTCTTCGAAATTCTCATTCATAAGGTACGGTTGAATCCGCTAATTAGATCTAATTGGAGGAACAAAGCGTATAGAACTTATAATGAATCGTACCTACGTTAATGGGACCCTTAATGATCAACGCAATTCTGAGAGAATGACTGTTCATTTTATCGGGCGCAATAGCGGCTTCTTTTATGTAATATTCACACTTATCGTTGCTCGTTAAACTTTCGCCTCCACGTATTTTAGCTCCAACACTTACGCTTTATCTAGTTTAATTTATAATTTCCGAATGAGATAATGTTTCTTTTTTTTTTATACTGCCGCAAATAATTTCTTTGACAAATATTGAAATAGAAACACATGTTTCACCACAAATAAGCTGCGTAATACATGCATATAATAACTTTCCAATTATAGAAAGAATTGTAGAAACCATACAAAAAATAAGCCTTTTAAAAACATTAATACAAGTGTAACATAAGAAAGGAAGTCATACAGAATATGCATAAGTAACGAAAAAGCATTTAACCCGCGACTGTCATTTTCTTACTCAAGCAATAGTTTCGAAAATTAATGAAACGCAGAGATAAAAGGATTATATTGACAAATATCTCGAAATAAAAAAGCGATAGTGTCGACATTTCAGTGGATGCTTCAAGAATCGTTAAATCCGAACAGACATATATCAAGTGGCGATCGGAGCTGTAAAGTTAGCCGAGTGAAAGGCGAAGTAAAGGTCATGATCAATTTCTCGCAGTAAAAAGAGGAAAAATACATTAAAATGCAAAATATTTACAAATTATAAAGTGACGAATATAATAAAATATTCAACGAATTAACATCCGTTTATTCCGAATGTACCGATTCGCCTCGAGTATTATCTACCGCAGAAGAAAGGTCTGCTATCCTGTCAAACGAGAAACTCGAGAGAACGAAACTGAAATCGACGGACGTCACGACGGACGTCACCGTAGGACGGTCCTTGAACCGCGCGAGAAGGTTTATGGGAACCTTGAACCTGCGACTCGCACACATACAGTTGCAAACAGACATCTCATCCCCGCAATCTCCGGACACACCATCACAAATAAACGCGGAGCCGCTCGTCTATCGCAAATGGAAGAAATATTTGCGATAGATCGATTGCATAAACATCGTCGGATTTTGTGATATATCGTTACTTTATTTTTTAGACGTTAAATCTCTTCGACTTGTTTAATCGTAAATCAATCTCTCGTCATTATCAAAATAAATTAGTCATACTTTGAGCACATAGATTACTTATCTAAACGTCGATATCAAAATACGATTTGTGTCATTCCTACAATAAACGTCGCGTAAAAAATATATTCAAATTCATATTTGCTTTAATACCTGTTACTTTGAATTTTACGATCTTTATGGTGTGTAATATCATGAGACTCGAATTTGCCGGGTATAAGCCATCGTATAATATATATATATATATATACAGGGTGCGGCATTTATAGTAAGCGACAATGTTTTAAGCAAATTAGCTTTTAATTAAACAGTTTGGGAAACACAATTACTGTGCACAAGGTACGGTGCCGGGTGGCTAATGATCAGTTATGCAAATCCAAGAGCACTAATGATCACGCCGACGAAAATTGCAAATGCTCGAGCGCGGCTTGTCAGTCAGATGGTTGGTTAGCTAACACAATAGTTAATTCGCGACAATAAAGATATTTCACAGACAATCGAGGTGTTTACTATAAGTGAATATCGACGATCTTTTCAAACATTAAGACGAAAAATAATTTTAAAGCATATTCATTATATCTCGGATCGAATTAAGATAATCATTTAAAAATGATAATAAATGAGATTTGAAGATATATTTCGCGCACTTTCTCGATTGACCAATCTGCGATAGAGACCGGTTCTGAGCTCGCAGGTGCGACAGATTTTGCATGATTTTAACAGACGAGCATGTTTTTAACGCAACATGTAAACTTTATCATCTTTACATCAGAATTTTTGCGGAATTTTTGAATACTTTCACATGTCGAAATTTGTTTTATCAGACTCCACGTCTTAATAACAGTTAGCGCGATTATTCCTTTATTATTCCATTTATATTATCATGTCTAAAATTTATGTACAATGTATTTTTAAATCTTCATTTCACTCCCGCAACTTTAGCCGAGTATGCAACATAGTAAAAATTTCAATCAGCTGACATCTGTCAGTTAACGCTGCGCGTGACAAAACAATCGATATTAGGTACTTAATCAATATAGTATGGGATCCTTGTTTCAAGGAAGACATAAAAGAGATAAATTACAGTCAAAGATGGATATCAATGTCCGTCCTACAGGACCCTGGGCTATTAGAACGCATCGAAAGATTATGCCTGTACAATGACTGGATCCTGAAGAACCAGGATCGTCGAGAACAGAGTCAACAGTTGCAAATAATCCTCTGGTATGAATATGCATATAACTAGCGCGATTTCCATAGAAGCTATTTCCATATAAATAAACGGACTTTGTATGTACGTACAGTTTTTAACGACACATTATTCCGATTCTTAAGCGGAAAAACAAAGTTCAGATCCATTCATTATCGTAGTATTTTGCAAGTCAACGACGTTTAGACATGCTTGACAGGGTCAAAACGCGGGTTGCGGATGTGCGTAGGTATTTGTCGAGATTTAGGAGAAAAAATATGTGACATTAGCGTCGAAATTGTTGCTCGTAAACAAGGCTTTCCCTCAAATGGAAATTTCATATTTAAGAACATAGATTATATTCGTATTTAAAATTGCTTTAAATATTTTTCGTCGATAAATAAAACGCCGATTAATGTTACATTAAAACCATATTAAACATTTTTCCTCGAAAGTCAAGATAACACGAAATAAACATGTGTACGTCAGCACGTTAGCTCCTTCAAGAATGTCTAAATGCTGATGACTTGCACAGAAACAAGAAACGTCATAACACGTTGATTAGTAGTAATATAATAATAACAGTCGAATCTCTCTCCAATGATTTATAGTTACTTGCTATTCATAGAACGTGGAATTTAAATCTCGTTTTGGATCATTCATCTGTCAGTCTACATCTTCTGTTCAAGTTCTCAAGATCCTTTTTACGTATCGTTCTTACTCTGCGAAACCAATCAAGGCCGAATCTCGCGTCTTGGCGTGTTCGCCATCTAATTACACGAATGCCTCGGTAATTTTTGGCGCACAGCCTGAGACGATCGAAGATCGTTGCATCAGAATTAACACATTCGCGATCAAGGCCTAAGGAGTCCTGACAAAGGAGCGCTCCCGAAGACGGTATCCGAGGAGGCTGACGTGAACGAGGTAAGATAAAACAAGGACGCTATTCTTCCTTTACTCACACTTCCAGGATACGATCGCCCTTGCGGACGCCGGCCTTCTCGGCGGCGCCTCGCGGCAGAACCGCGCTGACGTGCTGCAGCGGCGCGTACAGCTCGCCATTGATGCTCCGCAGCTGTCCACCCTCGCTGACCTGGCCGCGTACGTTGAACCCGAAGCCCGTCTCCGTCTTGTAGATGGTCACGCATCTCGGCCCCTGGCCGACCGGGTCCTGACGGTCCTGGCCCGGCGGATGCTGCGGCACCCGCGCCGCGTTGTTGTTCACCATTGTCACGGTCGTCGTGTTCCTCGCACTGCCGTCCTGATTCGTGGCTGCCAAGCGGTGCACCTCCGACTCGCAATCCGCCATCTTGCACTCTGGCCGCCCATTCACGGCTAATGCTACGCGTTGCTCTAGGGATGAATCCTCGAAGCGGCTACTCTCGTATCGAGGCGTACGTATCTCGATATCGAACATTGTTGGAGCGAGGCACTAACGATATATCGATATGTCCAACTATCGATACCAGGATTTTGATACGTGCCGTAAGATGAAAAATAAGGGAAGCAAATTTCATTGACAGAAATGATGTACCCCTTAATAGTATGTTCAAATCGAAATCTAACTTATTTTTGGAATAATTTTCGTTTGTGTGAATCTGTCTCACGTCAGTGATGAATTTTCTAAACCTGTCAAAATTTTTCAGGATTCTGAGAGAAATTATTTCGATTCTGTAGAGAAGATAAAAAAAAAATCATAATTTTTTATTAAAATCTCTCAATTTTCTTTAATAAATAAAAAAATGTCTCACATTCATCGACGATATCATACGAGGCTAAAAGGCGTGGATATAGGTGTCGTCTCGTACATAGAATCACTATAAAACGTTATCTTGCCGCCTTTCATCTTTTGCGGTCATTGATCTTTGCCGCCTCTGTCGGTAGCGCAGCTGAAGCCGACAGATGGTCGGCCTGCTGTGAAAATATCTACTGGCAATTCTGGTGGTTACCAAGAACGTGCTGCCATCAACTATTCGAGTCTTCAATCCAACTGTGAATTATTCGTCAAACGCGAGTACAATGCGAGATTTAATTAATTTTTTATCATTTTTGTTAGGTATCTGTTTAAATAATAGAAACACGTGACGACAATAAGATATTAACGAGATAGTAACGAGTGTCGTTCTCTTCTTCGTCTCTTCAGAGCAAGATAGACGTATCGTTAGAAATGTTTATATAATCCCGCTGTTTTTTTTTTTTTTTAATTGATGCTAAAACAATTTTTATTTGTAACAAGTTATTTTGTTCCGCTTTTGTTTTGTCAAAGCATCACTCCATTATTTTTTAAAGCCTGATATATATTCCGGTAAAATTATATTACTTACAAAGTAAAACAAATTTTATTTTTTAAAAAGATGTGAAAATCAATTTTTGTATTATACATTGATCACATACATAATTATCTCAAAAATATTTATTTATAAAATAAATAATAAACGATTTCACCATTTAATAAAATAATCTAAACATTTGTCGCGTAAATTCCATAAAATAATGCAAACCTTACAAGCAATAGCAAGTGGTTTACTTTAATTTCGATCGTACACGTACATCTGCGACATTTAATTCCCATCACGCAACGTGTATTCTCATACGTTATATAAAAGTAAAGGATTTAATCTCCGTGTTTCTCTACATATTACTTTTTTTTTATTCACTGTTGTTCGTATGTAATTACCTTGCATGAAAACACATTATGAAATTATACAGGAGATTTCGCGTATATTTCGCGCGCGCTTCGCGTTTTAAAAATGACCACATCTTCATTCCTTGCGATACGTAACATATTTATACTACTTGTGTATGTTCAAAAATTTTGAAAAGAAATAGAAGAAAGAGATGGAGGAAAAAATGGTTTCTCTCTCAATGTTTTTGATATATTTCCTGCGACAGTTCTACATATAAAACTAATAGTCGCCGCATTTTTCTTACATTGTAACTAACATATTCCCAGTATTAAGACATTTCATCCCTGCTTTTCCCTTGTACCCCTTTATTTTACATTTTACCACAAATTTACGGTACATTCCATGTTAATCGTCGACGATGTGTTACGTCTACGGTTAATATCAATTACTAATTAAGGGGCACGAACTATCTTTATTATACTGCTTCAGTGTCGCAGCATCAGCGAAGTCAAGCGGAAAGATAAGTTATATCGCTCGAGGTCTCTACAAACTGTAACAGCCAAAGTAACATTACCAACATCATGATATTATACATCATTTTAAGAGAGATTATTACGTAGCATGTATGTGTGTCTGCAACGGAAGTGGCATTGCATCAAGTGCAGAGGTGACATGAAAATTTGCTCGCATTTTTTCTTTTACGTATACGTGAAGCACGGTTACAAAGTAAAAAAGGTCGACGCGTTCTATCATTCGTGTACATTATAAATATAATGCACATTATGCACGTGTACATTACGCATATAATTGTTGCATAGCATTAGAAAGTTTTATCTATCTCGACGCAAAATTACAATAAAGAGATTTAATCAAGCCGCGTTTATTTTGCACCAAAGTATTTTTAATTTACCAACTTTCAGAGAGAGAGAGAGAAAGAGAGACGTGGTATAAAAATATTTTCTCATACGCGAAAAAAACTTTCTATTCTCTGTATAAAATAAATATATTCGAGTAAATATCCGATCCCCTTTTTTTCTCTCCGCTTCGCTATACTTGTCATTTTCCATTTGCAAGACCGTAGACTGTCAAATTTCGACGAGAATGTTCGGACAAACTGGAAAAACAGTGAGTGAGAGATAGCGATAGAAGTGAGAGAGAGGAAAAGAGAAAGAGAATAGAGAGGGGCTGGCAGGAAGGGGTTGCGTATTCGCGTAGAGGGAACCGACCGTGGCCTTTCACCTGCAGGAAATCCTATGATTGATGCCACATGGCACAATGTTACTGCTGCATTATATGCACGCGCACACATTGTATGCACTCCCCGATAACTACGGCGCGAATGCATACTGCAATAACTCGATATGTAAACCGATGTACGCGCGTTGCAATGCGTCGTGATGAAGGGGTTAACACTAAATGCGTTTACGACACACTTCGTCAACACACGGACACTGCATAAACGTAATAACTGCACATCCTAGCGGAAGAATATATAATTGACCGAAGAAAGCATTTTCATGTCTTTTTCTTTCCTTATTATTTTATGGCATCATATTTTTATTTATTTATTTATTTTTTTCTTTTGAGCAAACTTATTCGGGCGCAAAGTTTTTCGGTGGTAGGTTCTCCAAAAATAAGCGCATTCTTGTGTGCGGGTGTATGCGTGTCTTTCTTAATTAAAAAAATTTAAATTATATTTCAACAGATATTTCAATAAATAAATTTTCTCAGCTACTTGTTATCGCTTGTGCTACGAACTTTATGATTGCAGTGATGAAAGTAACGAAGAATTTCTTAATTAAAACAAATAATTTATTCGGGCGCAAATATGTTATGATAATTTATATCCTTCAAGCGCGCGGCAGAATGTTAAACTTTAATTGTGTGTTTTTCTTGGATACAACATCAAAAAATATATATTAATTGGCCACAGAAAAAAAATACAGATTTAATTAAACACTTCACCCTCTTCAGCATCTTTAAACTGTCTTTAAATCGTAAATCGCGGCTACGAGGAAATTTCTGCGTCAGAAACACTCGAAGCGGAGATTGATTATAATCCAGTGTTTTAAGTAAATTCCGATCAAAGTTGTAGTCTCGCGACAAATTGAAGACAGCACCATTACATCCCTCATAGATAATTCTCGAGGAGCCGAGTGTCGATATCGCACGGTTAATGACACACGCACGTTTGACATATCGGGCCGACTCCGATCTGAGTCAGCTGGTCACTTTTACGATGCAACGAGAACGAGCGCGAGTCTCTCGACCGAAGGCGCGGGCGCGCCGAATTTCAAAGCATCTCGACGTCTCCTTGCCTCACTCTCGCACACGTCCAGCTGCATCCGGAGCATCCGCCCACAGGCGCACACGTGACGCGCGGATGTATCCGCGCGACGACGCGGCGCGTCGCGACACCGCGCGTCGCCACTGCTGCAGAACGGCCGTATAACGTAGAGAAAGTCAGTCCTAACGTTGGCGCTGCAACAGACGTATAGAACGCGCCTTCTTGTAAAAGCCGCCCTCACTTTTCCCACCCTCCTCCGGTACCATCTGCGACATATTCAGATTATTAATCGCTCGAGGAATCTATACGAGAAAGAGAAAAAAAAAATATAGAAAAATCAGCGCGGTTACCCCGTGCCCCGTATCATTCTCGCGAGGGACAAGTAAATATTTTAAAAGACGAGGAAGAAAGAGATTTGTTTAAACAGAGTGAGATTGATCCATTTCGATCGAGTGAAGTAACCAGAGGGGGTTACACCGGAGTGATCGACGACGAAGGAAGCGGGTCGGTGCACGCGGTGTCTTTTTTTTTTCGTTTTTCGCGCGGGCCATCGTCTGTCCCGGTCCCGCCCTTACCGGGTGGCTCCATCAGCCCGATCTCCCGCCAGGACCCGAGGAGACGTTCCAAAGTGGCCGGGTGACGGCCTTTTTCCCTGCTTGTCGCGGGCGCATCGTATATCCTCCTCGCAGACGTCCCGATCGCCAGCATGCTTTCGCCCTCGAGGGTTTTCCCGCCGATTCTCGCCGTGGCGCTCGTCGTCTGCATCGGTGAGTGTGTTACGTCAGAATCGAGTTACTTTCATTTGAATAAGTGTAATATGCGGTGAAGAAATCGAGAAATAGAGGAAAATGCATAGCTTTTTCTATTTATCGCGCGAGGAGGCTCTATTAATATAGAGCCGTGAGTGACAGTTGCGTGTCCGCGGTATTCGGGTGGGACGAAGCTTGATCCGAAACTGCGTGATGTGGATCCCTTCAGAAGGGAAAGCGTGAAGTATGTGCAATCTAATATTTGAACAAATCAAATGCCATGAAGAATTTCAATTCTACATACGGATCTCCGATTAAAATGTTTGCGTGAAGGTATTAATAGTTTTGTGGCGATGAAAAAAAAAAAACGAAAAGATTCTCAGAAATGAAGTCTTGACTTTTCAATTCTTTGTTACAAAAAAAAATTATTCGGGATAAAATTAAAAAATAAATTACTGCAAATATATTAATAACTATTCCGTTGTAGTAACGAAAAGCAAGATCGATCACATTTCGCAGAATCATCAAGATTGCTCAATTAGCAAGTAATTAGCGCGATTCTACGTATTGCTCATATTTCGTTTGCCAGAAATCATTGCGCTTTAATCATTTGACGCGGGAGTTTGTTCCATATTTAATTATTTGCTGTTGAGTAAAACTGTTGCCAAGTTTTTTTTTTTTTTTTTTTTTTTTTTTTTTTCTTTTTTTTTTTTTTTTTTTTTTTTTTTTTTTTTTTCCCGGCGGG
>NW_021850397.1:881860-915743 GCF_003651465.1 Formica exsecta
TTTTTTTTTTTTTTTTTACACAATTGCGAGATCAATAATGACTCTCTGAAAACTCATTAATTATCGCGAAAGATATAATAACTGCACACGCTTCAAATAAATTAAATTTTTCTTAATTCAGTTAAAAAGTCTCTTTCTTCATTATATAATAATAAAAGTCTATTTTAATTCAATTAATTAACGATCAAAGTGCCAGCAAAAATATATCTTTGCTCGCAATAAAAATAAAAAAACTTTGTGCCCGGACATTTGCCGGTCCACTGGATAATTCGAAATTAAACGAAGTCTATTACAGCAATTCCTTGTCACATGATATTTTAACGAGAAAAATGGCGACGGGTCATTAAGGAGAAGAATTCAAGAACAGGATTGTTATGCTTCGCGACATTTATCGTAGCACTTCACCGTTTTCTCGATAACGAGCGATCATTCCGTCGAATATTCATTTAATGAAATCAACGCACTACTGGACACTGGAGATCGCGGCTAATTAAATTTTCATCTGTCCTATATAAGCGAGGACCCGACATGCTGCGGATTAAATTAGCGAGAAACGGAGGTTGAATTTACGCCACAGCGAATTGCGATTCCGATCAACAACAGAATCGCTGAAGATATTTGATTAAATAAATATGTAAGATTATCACAAATGTGTGAGGAATTTTTAAGTTTTTAAACAAGTACTTCTCGGTTGCGAGAGAATCGTTTTTCGGGTTCAATAGAGGTATGATTCACGCTTGCTTTTAATACTTTTTTATATGTTTTTTGAATGAAAACGTGTAGAATATAAATATAGAAATTGTATTTTAAAATGTACTCGATTTCTTAAGAAATATATATCACATTCTCTCGATCGATCTCTTTTCTCGTAACAAGGAGATTATGCGGACAGACTTATGTGCATATCGATAATCGTTTTACGTGGATAATAGGTTTGACGAAATTAGTATATTTTGGGAAGGACATTCTACTCTGTATACATCCAGAGTTTATCGATTCAATTCTCCATTAATAGCATAATCTCGTCTGGACGATTTTTCTTCGCTAATATTATATCCGCCTGCTACATCTGAAATTCAACGATAACATGCACATCGCGGATTAACACGATTATGCCGTTGGATTACATCGCAAGAAAGGTCAGATCTTCTGGAATTGGATAGAACGCTGCGTTGTAATTTCTTCTTTCAGTGTAAATTAGACCTGTTTGCGCCGAGCTTCCGAAGAAGAAGCGATGTCGGACCGAGATTTCAGATCAATCAATGGTAAAATAGAAATTGAATCGGTGGTGATAAAATTTCTCTGCCAAAGAACCTTCCCGCAAGCGTTAGTTAAAATCAACTGAGATTTAATTCTTTGATCTGAATTAAATTATAGTTAAAAAACTTCATTTTAAACAATATTTTTAACGGTATAAACAAAAATGAACTAGAATAACCTGTGTTAATCATTGTCGATAATGGCCAGAATTGAAGCTAATATGTTCGTCTTTCCACATGGAGGCAATCACGTAATGGACGTACCTTTTTTCACGAGCATATTATCTAATAGCGATGAATATATGGAATCGCACGAACGTCCCGTTCCCGACGAAGCTGATAATCTCGATGTAGCGGGCCCTGGAGCTCTTTCTATTCAACGGTAAAGCACGATACGGTGTCGTAAATATACAAGAGATGCACAACCGCGTTAGCCTTTATCGCTTTATTACTTGGAGCGTCCGCTCGCGAAGGATTACCAAACGAGGACCGGATAAATCTGAATCTAATCCTCGCTCGCCAGCGAACATAATCGGAAGATACTCCCCCATCATCATGAATACAATTGTTTGTCTTCCGCAGGGATTTGTATTTAGATAGCATAATTCGTATCAGCGTGTATCTTCTATCGAAGCGAAATAATTAGATGCGGTCTACAATACGTGATGAAAAATACGGGATAGCAATCCATTTATAATTTTGTAATATATGTAGAAGAAATAAAAAAACAAATTCGAAGAATTAAAAGTGCATACTATATATATGCATACATAATAAATAGATTTCTATTTATTATAGATCGCCTAGGTAAATTTGACGTTTAAATTATTATGCTACTTTATAATCATCAATAGTCAAGAGCTTTTAAAAAGCACGCAAATGTTTAAGCGTAGCTTTTGCACTTTGAGAAAAAAGTATATACACGCGGCAAAATCGGGATACATTTATATTTGATGAATCGATGTGTTCCGGACTTTCATATCGGGCGATGTTTATCGTTACGCGAAATTTTGTCCCTTTAGCATCGCCCACTTCATAGCGAGCCAATCGAAATCGGATACATATTCGCGTGTTTTGAAGTCCAAAATATATAGCTTCGAGAAAAATAGATCGGGAAAAATGCCTATGTTTGACCGAATTTCCGCGACCGAGTTTCCTTTGTGCCGCATGTTCGATGCTGTTAATCTCCGATTGAAGGCGCATCGGAGGTTGATGTAGAATGAGAGAGAGAGAGAGAGAGAAAAAAAATGCATCGGCGATGACCCCGATTCGTAAGATGATGGCCACAATTTGCGCCTTTGATTTTGGACCGAAATTTCGATCGTGAAATTTCAATGACCGATCGTTCGATTTCCTCCGATGCGATCGAAGCTACGCTTCGACGCTTTCCGGTCGCTCGTCGAGGATTAATCGCGGAAGCTGTGAAATTATCATTTATGACGATTCACATTAACGCCTATATCGCCCCATATATCACCTTTATCGAAGCCGGCTGGTAAGCAGCTGCATAATCTCATTCATTGCCATTGCATATCGTGATTTCCCGTTCCGTTTCATTTCTCACGTCTATATGTACATCCGTTTTGTGATATATTTGATGCCACATCTTGCTTCCGTTGATAATTTCACAATCGTGTTCTTTTTCAGTTACGATCATGAGGAAAGTAAATGTTTTAATTAAAAATGTCAGATTTTTAAATTAATTGAAAAATGTGTTGAATAGTCTTTTTGTATTGTTTGAAATTAATGAAGAAAAAATATCCTTGATCCGATATTTTCGTCGACAAACAGCGAAAATTTCTCAAGAAAACATACTTTACACTTCCTGATGTTTTTCCATCGTCGATAAATACTCTGATGTGTCCGTTCTCATCTCATCCAACATCTCGTTGCTGCACAAGTGTTAGTTTTTAACACAAGTACCTCTTGTACTTCGGACAATTTGCGAGGCGCTTCGATCTGCAAAGTTTCTATCTGACAAGACCTTATCCGTCCGATTCATCTCTCGGCGAAGAAGATCAACTATTGTAAAAGCGTAAAGCCGACCGGCGTCCTCTGCTGTCAAATCTGTGTGACAACTATTAATCTTTCGGCGATCGCGAACGGAATACATGAGTCGGCCATTGTTTGCGAAGGAAACTGGACCACTGTTCGATGAAATTAGAACAACATCGTGTCATACACGGCTACCATGTGACGCCCGGCCATCGGACAGCTGACGACACAATTCATTATCTCCGCAATCTTCTCTAAAAATTTAAAGGCCCAGTCTACTTTAGAGGGTCAAAAAATCGGGTTTTTTACATTTTTTGAAAAAGTATGATGTCTGAAGAATAAGTTTGTCAAATTTTATTGAAAAGTTCGCAAAATTGATGGAGTTATAACGCGTTTTTCTCAAAACATTGTTTTTAAAGTTAGTGTGACGGATACTTCGAAAACTAATGGATCGAATAATTTTCAATTTTTTCTTAGATGAAAGAAGACATTTTTTGGACATACTGAACCTAAATAAAATTTAAAAAACTAATAATTAATATTTTTTTTTACTTTCAAGAAATAGGTTTCAGCAAAATTGAAATATCTAATTTTAAAATAACACTACTTTGTTATTTTTCAATTTTCTCTAATAAAATTAGGTTTAATATTCCATAAATATTCTACAGAATAAAAGTAGACCAAATCTCATTTCAGACAATTACACGAAAGAAACTAAATATCCAAGATTTAAAAATACGGACGTATTATTTAAACATCAATAAAAACATACGCGCAAAACACTAAAAAGATCAATTTCTAATATTGTTCAAGAAAATTCCTAAAAGTAATCAATTTTTCATACCACTAAAGTAGACTAGATCTTTAAGTGCGATGCATCGAATATGTATTCGCGAAGCGGGAGAAATTTACACTCGACTACTGTGTATTGGAATTTACGTATTTAGGATAAGATACCCTTCCGTCGCTGTTTCTTTCAAGTATCAAATAAATTGCGTACATTTCCACCCGTGAAACGAACGCTCGCTCGCTGTATTTGAGAAAATAAGATGCTTTGTTTCTTCCGTTCAAGCGATTCGAAAGAAGTCACTCTTACTCCTCGTTATCGGTAAGAAAAATTGCGAAGCCGGATTGGTTACAAATGCACCGAATCAAACGGTACAATACGATGCGATACAGTCTGCGATCGAAAATCATGAAAGTCACAAATGGATACAAGAAACAGAATGCACAGTTTGCAAGCATGATTAAAGATGCTCTTATCTTAATCTTTTTACTCGCAAGTACGAATTAAAACCTACTCATTTTTCGCGAAAGACAAAGTAAAGAGCAAAAACGCGATGGCTTTCAGGGGAGCATTTAAATGAGCGTTTTCGGTCAGTATAAATTTAGCTTGATCATTTAGCGGAATAACGGGTGCAAAGGGGGCCAAATCTCTCCCAAAGGTCTTCCATAATCATGAGTTTGTCGAGCTCTCGATATTCATATATCGCCATCTATTTTCGTGACACTTTGTTGGTTCACGTAGAATAACAGGATCGTGGCTATATATATGCATCCTAGCCTCATGTGTGTTTGCTATTGTAATCCTGTCGATGACGTCATTGGTTCCCCGATGACATAGGGACATCTGCATCTGTATAGCTCCAACATAGCGAATCTAATAATAATCGACTAATTTAAAGCATATTGACGTAAAAAATAAATATAAAAGGGTATCACTATTTACATAAAAGGGTATCACTATTTACACATATATATATAAATAATTAGAAAATGTTTAAAATTAGTTTTCTATAAAATAAAATTTAGTTTTTTATAAAATATAGGAAGAGAGTGTATAACAAAATTTATCGGATTGCCTATTTTATGCGGATAAAGTTTTCAGGGATTACTCATCTGCGAAACCCACACTGCGGAGAATATTTTGCACGAAGGAACAACCGCGCGTTAAAAAGTACACACAGCCTTGACAATATATCGATAAATCGAACATGGCTTAAAGCTTCACGGCAAACCGGAAGTAATGCATCGGGACGAGGAGTTCAATTCCGCTTGGAGCGTACGCGACCCAGTTCAAATGTAGACTCATCCTGTCATATACACACAGTACGCGGCTCTTCGCAATATCTCTTCTTCTACATGTATAGCCCCTTCCAACAGTTGCGAATACTTCAACTTTATCTTTTACGACGCGTTATAAGTCAAACATATTGAGTGTACGTACACACGTCATTGGCGATGCGAAATTTCGCATCGTAAACTTCTCTTCGCTCGCGTTTTGCATTTATTATCTCGCACGAGAGATACTGTTCTTTAAAATTTCCTTAACCCGGTACAACGCAGTTGCTAATGAAATAACTTGCGTTAGAAACGCAATCGCGCCGCGCTTGAAACGAGCTTCGCAATTGAATTCGTAACTCTCCGAGGGTGGTTTAAAGACGGTTTCTCCGGAACGGCCGGATAAGTGGAAACTGGAAAATCGGGCATGTAGTTACGTAGCTTTACGTCACGGTAGTGGATTCGATACTGACCTATTAGCTTAAAGTAATTTCCGTTTAATTTTGGAGCTTACGAACGCTCCGGAGTACGATGTGTGTACGCATCGATAAAGCTTTCTACTTCTATATCTATCATTTTTGCACTCATCTCTTTCTTCTTCCTCTCTCTTTTTCTTTCTTCTAAGCTCTCTTCCCCTCCCCTCCCCCCCCCCTTCTCTCTCTCTCGATCTATCCACTTGGTGGCCGTGTGCCGCTTAATGGGCTTTTAATATCGCGCGGCCAATCTACTAATGCTTAGATAATGAGCCGTATTTTGTCTCAGAGATAGCAATTGCCAGCGCGTCAAAGACACCTGATCCTTTGGTTGATTATATAAAAAAGACTAGGAACGTCAGGTGGAGAGTAGCCTTGAAATATGTCGACTTAAAAAACATGTTCATCACGATAACTCAGTATCTCTTTTTTATCATGAATGTCATTATGACATAATGCTAAATACGTGACAATTGAAATATTCTGACGTTGAAAATGAAGAATATTAAATACTTTTCAAATATATACAAAATATAATAAATTAAAAGAAAAATATACTATAAAAGTTAAACTTTAAAGCAAGAGGAAGTAAATCTTAATGGTGGATATGTTTCAAATAGAATACAAAGTCTTAATAATTTACTGCATATAATACGAGAAATAATTATTTAAATTGATCAGTTTCCAACGAGAAATTCACTGAAACGTTTGAAATATTTATTTCTATATACATATATAATTTGTAACATTCATAAAATATTTTAAATATTATTCTAATTAACATGCGAGTTAATTATTATTTTACATTGATTATTTATAGCAACTTATGTATCAGTATTTTTATTTTTTATTTCAAATACTATTTTTGTCCACCTCCGATAAATCTAAGTTTTATGTCGAACTCCTCACTTTTTATCTCGAACACAAAAGCTATTTACAATGGCGTGTGTAATATTGTGCGAACCCGCGAGGAAATTATTGCAAAAGATATCCTGGGACGTGACTTCTTAGTGATAGGAGATTCGAGGTCAGACGGAGGATGGACGACAATAATTCATCGTGTTTGCTCGCGGCACGTAACGAAGGCTCGGTGAACCGACGCGATTCGAGGGGTCTCACAATGAAAGAGCTGCATTCTCGAGGCGACCCTTCTCAAACCCCGAGATCGCATCGTCCCGTCCAACCCGAGCCCGCTTCCAGCAGGTCGAAAACTTGATAAAACTTCCGTCGAGAATTTCAGATACTTCTTTCGCCGTCGCGCGCGGAACCACACGGCGCGATCTTTTTGTTGTCGCCTCTTTTCCCGGGGCGACCATTTCTCCCGCGCCAACGCCGTCTTACTTGTTGTCGACACCGTAAGACGCTGTTTTGCACGTCGAAGCGGCGTAAAATTGGAAAATAATGGCTCTCGCCGACTTCCAGCTCTCGCACATCAGATTTTTAGATTAAAAGGCGCGGCTGGGCGTTTCTCGATGGCACGTTTTTCGTTTTGCGGGTCTGACGTTTCGGAACAATAAATGACTCAGTGGATATCTATCGCGAATATTGTGACCGTAAATATCAAATATATATTGTCTACTGAATACATTTGTAATACGCAATCTTGATGAATCTCAATTCTGTTTTATCGTAAGATAAATTTTTCATTCGCTAATTGAAATACATTATCGTTTATATTAGATCCTGATTAGATTTTGTTAAGATCATTTAAATAAAATCGGAAAAAAGCTTTCGTGAATTTTTTCTTGGCTCAGTGAACCATTTCTCTTTAATTATATACGTGGCTTGGCATGTTTTTCAAGAATTTTAGCATCTTGGTGGAAGTCATAGTCGAGCGCATAGCATGCACTAATACGTTTACTGCATTATTGGCGAATAACTTTTGCACGAGCGTATACATATACATATATAATATAATATTATACATATACATATATATATATACACACTTCCTAAGGTAAAGTCTTAATTTAAAGTCCGCGGGGGCGCAATAAGTTACGACGTCACTCGTCTTTCGCGTGCCACAAATTCTTGTAAGTTAATTTCTATCACGCCAACCTTGTCTTTCCGTTTGACGTTCATTTTATATTGGTCTTCCGTTGCGTGACTCACGGAATAATTCGATCAAGCGGCATCATCAGTTTTATTGTTGCTTTACATGTCGTGCGCGCGACTTCGACAACATTTAACATTTATTTATCGAGAAATTTGGTTATGCAAAATTTTAATTTTATCTGATATCTCGGGTATGTATAAATAATGTACCACGTTTTTTTTCCTTTCTTTTTTTAAATCGCGTTCACATAGAATATATTTGCGCGACAGGAGAAATTTACGTAATAATATGTAATTTGCATATATATGTACATAATTTAGAATATATATGTAAATAAGTAAAATCTCTATACTTGATTCGTAATAATATAAATAATCAGCAAAAATATATAAACTTGATTCTCATAGAGATACTATTTTTCCTCCCCAAGAGAAAGTCTTTTATTCGACGATGGAAGAGAGAAAAAACGAATAATCATATGACTCATTTTATCTACCCTCACGATCGTCCGAAAAACTTATTGTCGAAAGCTATTCCTACATTTCGGGAAACTCCATTTTCCCTGCCTTCCTGTCCGGCGCCGCCTAAATCCTTTCTTCCGCTCGTTTCGCGGATTAAAAATTCCCTCGCGATTTATCGGTCGGGCTCCTGCATTTGTCAAGGTGATTTACGAGCCGTGCACGCGGTCACGAATGTTAACCGGGGACAAATTTGATCTTTTGCATATCGAACGAGAACGAAGAGGCTTCCGATGGTGCTCTTCGCGGTCGCTTTTCGATACAGGAAGCAATTTCGAATTTACACGGCTGCGAAATGGATGATGATGATGCGATGCGATTTCGCAGAAGAGATCCTTAATGGAAGCCGGCGCCATTCTTTGCTCCAGTCTTATCTAGACAGCTACGAGATAAATATTGATAGAAGCGGGCATCTCTCCGCGTAAATCATGTCTCGAATTTTGAAGTCTCGCATATATGATATTTTTAACGTAAATGGAATTTGTCGGGAAATCTATAAGAATTTTTTTCGAGAAGAAAAGGATATGTAGGCTCCTGTGTGACAAGAAAGAAATTAAATAAAATGCGAGAGATCATTCGCCGGTTGATATTTATTTGACGTAGCGAAAGAGCTTGAACGCGAGCGATATTTTATCCGAATGACTTTGTTCCGTGCAAGAGAAATCGGAATGACTTGTCAGAACGGTGCTGCAAAGCGGTTTTCATGAAATGTCAGCGCAGATTACCCGGATAAAAATGCATTCGCAATCGCAATGCCTGGCAGTCGAGCCTCGTTGTAGAGTTTGCGGTTGACCTTTGCAAATTTTCAAGATCTTTGATTTTAAGAGCCCTGCTCCACGGCGATTAATTAAAATGTCAACTCGTCATAAATCTGTAAAGCATTAATTTACTCGTTCATTTCATTCTCTTTGAGGATCGCTGGTCGATTATGCAAACGACGCGTAAGTCTAAATGGCAGTGAATTATAGTAGTAGATATAAATTTAAGTAATTATCATAGTATATTTCACAATCGAGAACACGCTCTTCATCTTCCGCTATAATGATAGCATTAAATCAACATGAGTGGAGATACCAGAATTTTTTTTCTTTTTTTTTTTGGAAGATATAATTGATAGACAAAACTAAATTTTTGCTACTATTTTTTTATTCTCCCAAACACCAAATTGACACTCGCGAAAAATGCGAGTCGTGAAATGGAAAGGATGAGAGAGAGAGAGAGAGAGAGAGAGAGAGAGCTTGGTCATCGCGAAGCAGTTGGATCGCATGGCTGCGCTTGCGAGCTCGTATTAATAACGTCTTTGTGGCCGGTGGTTTCTTCCAGCCCTTTTCTCACACACCCTAAGCATTATCCGGGGCGCTGTGTTGGGTATGGTTTGACCCGCTTGCTCATAAATCCACGATGCGCCGTGAGCTACGCGCGTTCTACGGGTTAAAATTTCAATGAATATTAAAGTTACATAAAGCTACAGTATATACATGTACACACATGTATATAAACACACTTTTTGCGCTATCCTATTTTTATTATAGAGTTAGCGAGTAAAATTGATATTCATCCCAAAATAAATTCCTAGCATTTCCCTTCCAGCCGCATGCTATTTTCCGTATGACGTTCGAGAAACCGCACGCTCATCGATATATCGGTCATCGATACTGTCCATACAAATGCTTTCAAGTGCCTACGCTTGTCCCGGGAACAAGCCGATCCCGTCGCAATTTTCCGCAAAGTTACCAGCTCGCATTAATAATGCCTCTGTGCGAGGAGCAAAGTCTTTCGATCTTTCCCTTCCTTCGACAAATCTGCTAAAGTTTCCTCCCTCTTAAGCGTGAAAATAACAGCCATCGCGTTAAAACGCTTCAACTTGAACCTTGACATCTTTTGACCACGTATTTTTCGGGGGCTCGGGAATTCGAGACCGGAACGCGAAAATCTCTCGAGCACGCATTTGGAAGCTCAATCATAACACGAGAACGCTACTGGAGAAAGTAGAGAATCGATTAATCGATGCCACCACGACTATTTATGGCGCAGCGAGATCGGGATAACAAGTACCTATGCATCGTTGATGACATTAGATTTTTTTTTTTTTTTTCATCGCGAAGCGTCGTAACATATATGACGTTACATGTATACGCGATGTGACAATACAGCAAAATATAGTCACTGTACACAAAAATTTATAAAAATAAAAATTTTCTTTCTGCAGGACAAATCTTTACTCTTTAACTGTTAAATTAATTATTAATTTTATATTTTAAAAGGCTAAAGGTGTTTTGTGCGCAATGTCAAATTCATGAATTTTGAAGTGCATTAGATTTATTAACTCTTGACGTAGCTAATCTGTCCAGTTCCACCTTGAAAGTGCATCACGTAAAACAATGTATTATTGAATAATGAATAAAGATCTGTCTTTTATCGAGAACGAGCTGTTTGATAAAAGTATGGGTGTTCGCGAGATGTATAATTCAACCGATGTTCCATCGTCGACATAGTAAAAATGTTCTAGTCACTAAAATGTCTCGGGAATATAATCTATGCGGAATAAATAATTCCGCATCCGTAATCTCGGCGCGATTCGTGACATTTTTCCTCGACTCTGCAATTCAAAAACCGGACTTTTGTTATATTCGGATAGGAGGTCTCATTAACGATTCCGACTAGTCTCTCTCTCTCTCTTCTCTCCCTTGAACAGTCGCTGTTTTCACTTGTTTTGTTAAAGCGGAAATTAAATGGTGGTCTTTAATCCCGAACTTTCTTCTATCAACGATATCATCGGGATGAGACTCTGTCTGCATCGATCTTGCTGTGATCGCGTTCGTCTGCCTCCTGTTCGACGGGCAACTTTTATTCATGCGCGATTGAAAAGCACGGACAATCGAGTGAGAGGCTGAAAAGAGATAGCGTGTTGTTTGGATTTCTATATGTATATCTCGTTACTTTTTCATCAGGTTTAACATCCGCCAATAATTTCAGAAAGATGAAATTATGTTTGAGTTGTTGTGCGTATAAAGAAAATTATATGAAGCTTTCGTGATCGTTTATTCCTGAATTATAACTAATTAAAAAAAGATAAAAAAAAATAGAAAATTAAAACATACTTGTATGTTTTAGCGGTTTTTTTACTATAAAATAAAAGTTTATCACTCATCGGTCGATGCAACGATATATATTGAAACTGCTTGACCTGTAATATATAAATATAAGATCTCTAAATTATAGCAATGCTTAAATTAATTAATATTTCCAAAAATTATTATTGTATGTATCAAATTTTATATCGTCCTTCAAACAGATTTTATTTAATTTAATAATTATAGAATTTTTAAAAATGCTATTCTTCTTAACAAATTAATAAACGGATCGTTATATGTGACAGTTTGCCATTATTTAAATTATTTTATTCATATAAGAAATCTCGTGTAAGAAAAGAAATATTTGCAAAACTGCAATAACACTAAATCGTAAAGCCTCGGTATATAAGCCGTATAAAATTATTATTTGAGACAAAGCAGGATATTGCGCGCTAATATTACGTTATATCGCAACTTTCATTGAACTCGTTCAACAACAACTCGAGAACTTTTTACATCTCTCACCGGATGCTTAATTGATGCGGCGCTTCATTCCGTGTTCAGCATTTTCAAACTTTTTAAGGGAGAGAAAAAACGAGAAGGTTTTTTTACGAGTTCTTCTTTGCGGATTATTACGGAACATTGATTAGCGCGAATTTCTTACAAGACGTATAAGAATCGTTTCGAAATTTCGATGCTGTCTCGCGATGTGTCGAATACGGTGCGAATTCCGCGTCGATGTGCGAATCGGGTCCATTGTAAGCACAGCGTGTACAGTTACGTTTTCGTATTTCGTCAATGGAAAAGTCTCGGTTATCACGTATTCCATTTCCCGATACAGCTGGAATACCTCGGGGCGATCCGCCGTCCCTTCCCCCTCGCCGCATCCCCTTTATTTTTCATCGCGCGCGACCGCCAACTCTCTTCCAGTCCCCGGTCTGTGAAAAATCTGTTTCCGCCTGCTTGCTCCAGCACAAATACATAGAAACCTACTTCCCATCCCGTTAATTAACCGCCGCTCTGCACATCTTTTCTCTCTGCCATTGTCGAGCAAGGAGGGCCAGGAATGTGCGATATCCATTACGTCCCTCCAAAAGTCTCTCTCTCCCTCTCTCTCTCTCTCTCTGTAAAATAACACAACGAGACGTAGAATCAGAAAAGTTCACTAACGATTTTAACGATTTTAATTATATTAGACAGATTACAATACCGAGAGATGATAATCTGTCGCGCACGTTCAAAATGTAAATTCAGCAAACTTATATGAGCTGCGACACGCGAGGAGTGTACGGCTGATTTCGGATTCAAGACCCGTGCTTGCAGGAACTGCTCGGTGGCGGCTAAAGTCGCGAGAAGAATAACGAAATTTTTCTTTTACGTCGTTTCTTACTAATGAAAAAGTGACGCACGATCGAATCCTAGATAAGTCTTTTATTACGTCGCGAACAGACACGGCGAAACAGACACGCTCCGGATTAATGTCAGCTGGCGAATACTCGAGGAGACAAAAGCAATTATATCCGTTGACCCAGATGGCCGCGGCGAACGAGGTTCTTACGATGGAGATTTTACGCGCTACGATAAATACGTGTCCGGGCTCTTCATGCGGGACGTACAAGTTCAAGTGAAGTTAATCAAAAGCGATTTAATAGGATTACTCGTTCTAACTACGCGGGAAGGGACATTCTTACAGAGAAATTTATTAATACTTTGATTGCGTATAAGAAGGTTTCTCTATTACTTAGCAGAAACTTTACTTCAATAGAGTATCTATTCAAATTTTGTAAAATAAAATTCCTAAATTTTGTCCAGATATAAAAAAATCCCGGAAAATTCCAGGTTCTCCATGTTTTGCCAGGAAGTAGACACCCTGTTCAACCGAAATCAGAGTATTTTCTAAATAAAAAATAAAATGTATTTTCTTCGATCAAATCACAAGATTATTAAAATTATTTATAAATATATAATATTTTTATTATTAAAGACGATTTCTCGGGACTATTTGCAATTTCCCCTTTCAAGCTTAAAAGTCATTCACCTAATCGTCTCCGGAGTCTTTTAGCACCGCGCAAGGATAATGGAAACCTCTACTCGAGCCTGTTCTTTAGATTTTCTAAGAAAGCTCAGACGACAATAGCAATTAGGCTAACTTAGCGCTCGAATGTTCTAAGGAAAATACGTAAATCTGTAAAATAAAACCTGGTACAATTTCTCCTTTCTCTCCCTCTCTCTCTCTTTTGTTGCGTAAAACGTGAAAATCTGTGCAACCACTGTTTCCTTTATTTTATCCAATCTAGACGTTCTGCCCGCAAAACTCGTCTAAAAGGAGACCTTTCGTGTGTGTGTGTGTGTGTGTATTATATTTTCTCGTAAAATAACGGAAAATAAATTGATTCTAATAAATTTATTTTCGCAATAAAAATATTATATTCAGTGCAACTGAAAATGTCATATTGCGCATCTAAGATATTATACCAAACTAACAAATTCTTTAAAAATATTTTTTGCTAAAGAAAAAAATCTCTTATTTTAACTATTATATAAAAGAAAATTGTTTATATATATATTCTTTCCAAATTTTTTTTACAAAATAACGATCAAAATTTTACTTCTGCAGATTTGAAAAATATTACAAAGGTTTTCATGGCGCTTTCATCTTTACTGTCAAGATTAATAAATCCTTCTCGCGAGTCTGGTGACAAGCGACGTCGCGTTCGATTCTCCGCCTCGCAGGATCGCAGGCTTATTAAATTGGCATAATTACATTCAAACGCGGCTGTCAAGTGCAGTGACGTCTGGTGCGGCAACTGGCCTGAAATTTCCGGCGAGCAACGCCGACAATCCGGTCCACTTCCCGGCGATTCCATCTATCCTAGCTCTAAGTTTCTCCCTTTGTCCGCCATAAATTAGCCAAGTTAGCCCAGTCGATAGATGAACTTATCCACTGCTCATACTCGTCATCGCTAAATACGTAATCTCGTCAAAATTTTGCGAACATCTTACCGTAAACTTCGAAACGAGAGAATTCTCGGGATTACAGATTAAATCCGCTGTTTCGGAAAAGTAATTGCTTCTCGAAACTGCATCTTAGCTCTTGCGCTAGAAACATTCTACATTTATTTACACTGTAATATGTGAGCGACAATTTTTTTTTTTAATATATAAAAGTTTTTTAAAATTAAAATGACTGTTTTATACGGATTAAAGCAACAATTTTGTAAAAATTTTTGTTGTAGTTTTTACAGAGTAATAAAAAAAATAACATTGCTCTTTTTGTATAAAAAATTATAACATTATTTTTTATTATTAATAGTTTTCGACGACTGGCGCATACACTTGGCGCCTTTTTTTACCTTTTTTTAAAAAGGTCAGTTTTTAAGAATTATTTATTAATAACGTGGATATAAAACATGTTTATACGTGAACTTGGAATACAGATCCGAAGAAATAATTTTCTCAAAGCGGTTCCTTTAGCGCCGCGCGCGAATTCGGCAACTTCGAGAGAGGAAAAAGCTTCGCGCCGTATTTCTCACCGCGACTTAAAAGCGATGACGACTTTGCAGCTGGCAATTATAGCGCAATTAAGAGCGTCGAGGGACGAAATTCAACGAGGCGCTCTCTTGTACGACACGACGCGCTTGTTCACAAGGTGTATCGCAAACTTGTAAAGCTGTTCCGTTATAAATACGTACACACGAGGAGGGTCGCCAAGTTTTGCCGATTAATCTATTTATGGCCCCGCGTTAAGCCCGGTTGTTAATAATCCCTGAAGGTGCACCAACGCGCTTTATGCGATCATGTTTAAAAGTTGATCTGTGCATTCGTGGTAGAGGGAGGGGGCATCCTTAAACGATCCTTGCGAAATATAGCGTGCGGGATTTTGCGCGAGAATTGGGGGAAGTTTGAGCCAGATGATAAATGTGCCGACTTTATGTATGTATGGGGTTTATAACGTTCAGATGTTTTAATAGTCTTTCGTCTCGTGCGTACGTATATGTGTACCGTATATATAAGCTTAAATATCTCTTACCCCACCTTTCGAAAATTTCCGACGTTGCTGCGTGAGCAACTATCTGTTAATTCCATGAAAGTTTCGCAATAATTCATCCGACATGCGGGAAACGCATGCATGCATAAAATGCATTTTTTCTGGCGCATATATACTGACGTTTCTGTAAATCGCTGTAGATTTTCATTGAGATTTATTAGAAAAACTTTGCAAAAACTTCCGCGTCCTACTCGTAAATCCTTAAAAAAAATATTCTCGGTGCCCCGGCATTTTTGCCGAGCAAATATCAATTTCGAAATTCGCTGACTGAATTCATACATAAAAAGAACATGAATAGAAAAGCGAAGAATCCAAAATATCCTGATGTACGTTATTACTCGAACGGTGCAAAAGGATAACGCATAAGATGCGGCGGGATTTAATAAATTCCTTTCTTTCGCGATGAGACTTGGCACAAAGTCGACGGCAAACACGTCAGTCGAAAGCATCGACGTTTTATTCGTTGTCGCGAATGTGCGATATCTTACCGTCTTTACGACAGTATCGAGATAAGATAGTGCTTCTCCGAATTTTCCGACACTTCCAGCATCAAGCGCAGTTGTTTCCTCACTTTTATTCCCCCAGCGTCGTCGTCGATGCTACGGAAACGCGCGTTCAAACGACATCGGGGGAAAACCGTCTGGGATCGGGACGCGGAAAAAGCGCGGTAAAAGGTGCGTCAAAAGAAAAACCACGGATGTGAAAGAGAGTCGCCGGGACGGATCCTTCCAGTAATCCAGATTCGTTTGCGACACCGGTTGAAATATCGGAATGCGAGATACACGTCCGATTCCTATTAACTCGGCCTCCGCGTCTACGGAATTTAAAACCGCAAAGTGCGACGTGATTGTCTACCTCGTGGCGACGATTCTTTTTCTAACTCTCTCTTTCGCTATCAGGAAAACGCGTATCACATGTATACATGTTTGTTTGCGATGCCGGTGACTCGCTACTGATTGTTTGGGTCGTCTTCTCTTCGCCTTTGTAGCGAAAAATTAAATTTTACGTCGACTATTTGAGAAATTAATTATTACACAACGAAAAATTCTATCTTTTTCTTTTTATTCCATTAGTTTTATCTAAATAAATAATTTTTATATAAAATCTACGAGAGGGGGGGAATATTTCAAGAATAATCAAGACGACAGTTTTGAATGGACTCGCTTCTCCGGGATGTTACCACGAAGAAGACATTCCGACGCAGGAAAAGAGAAGTATATATCGCGTGAGCGAAGCTTTCTAAGCGCTATCTTTCTCAGTGTATACTCTCACTGGTATCTCGCTCGTGCATCATTACGGAAATATTCAAGCAAGACGCGCTACGCCCTTCCACGAGTTCACCACCCATAATACAGGGTGTCCCGCCCTTGTACATACATATATACATGTATACAGCCAAGACGTTGAATAGCTGGGTGTAGGTATTCCGCATATCTCAGACGCGACATCCAAAGCTCTTTCGCGATACTTCCGCGTCGTTTTGCGGTAACAAACGACGGCTTCTAAATTCCAGTCGCACTGATTACATGATGGAGCATTACGTATCTTGATGCAACTCGCAATTCAAGTGCCAATGACAGGTCTTGCAATGCCTGTCCCGGTAATCGCTTTCTTTACTCGATGATAGATGATTGTAATTATGCAATTAAATCATCCATGAAAATTGCATTGCAAAATGCCATTATATATATTAGATAATATTAAATATTATTATTGTTATTGATCTAGTAACGGAATTAATTATTTGTTACAAAAAAGAATACATAAATAATTACTAGAATATCAGACACAAATTTTCTTGTAATAATAAGAAAAAAAAGATACAAAAATATAATATTTACATGAATAATATGTAAATAACTACAAAGTAAGAAATATAAATTACACGAGACTAAAACTAAGAGAGTGTTTAAATTTATAAAGAAAATTTTGAAAAATTAAATAAGATACAACAGACACTATCGGATAACAATGTAATATTTATTTTCTCGCTTGTCGTGTAAAAAATAAGTAAAGAAATTCCATTACTTCAGAGATCCTCGCGAGGGTCGCGCTATATGTGATCATCTCTGTGTAATAAGACAATCTCAAATTAATCCGCGCACATACACATACACATTGCGCCCTTCGATCCGTTGCTTGTCCCTTCCGTCGCACGCCGAGAAATTAATCCGCGGCTCTCTCAAACAATGGCCAGGCGTAAATAGCCGGCGGGAAAATGACGACGGCACGGCGTGTGTATTTTACGTTAAATGAGAATGGAAGGAGGGAATTGTCGTCGCCGTGAAAAGGAATCGTGTATCATCCCCGCGTTTGACGCTCGTGAGCGGAAATGGCCATATTTCGCAGATTGTCAACGGATAAGATATCGCGCGAGATTCTCTTCCGCATCTATCTATTATTCAAAGACGTGCGTGTAATACTTTAAAGGCACTCTCTTCTATTTTTTTCTAACGTTGTACATATTTCACGGAGCGTGTCTTTAATAAGATTTTTGTCAAACGATGTTTTCTGATCTCGCATCAATTTTCATTTTTACATCTGTAATTACATTATTATAATATCAATCTCCAAATACGTGTCTCGTAATTTCAAATATTAACGCTACGATATACATGTAACTGATCCTGGAACAGATATTCTTTCATAGAGGTGACGTTCGCGACGATGTTGTCATTAGCCACGAATACACATTTGAGTGCGGGTGTCAGAATATGACGAGCATTCAGCATTGTTATTCATACCGCTAACAATGCCCGCGTGAGACACTGACGGACTTGCTCTGAATACTTCGGCAACCTACTCACCGAACCATTCCAAGACAACTTTCATACGCAAGTAAGCAGATATAGATGTACTTACTCCTACCAGCTTTGTTTCTCCGACTGTACGTCGATGTTTCTTCCTGACATTACATACCGACACCTTAGTATCCAGCTTTCAAAATTCGTCGAGCGAAAATAAATTAAAAACAAAGAGAATATATTTTTTTATAATTAACACAAAAATATTTTAAACCGAAGTAATTTCTCAATCCCGATTCAGTCTCGGCAAAGAAAAATATCTTTTACAAAGTTCTAATTCAATTCCAGAAGAATGGAAAAATTCGCGTGGTTATTTAATTAAAATTGTTCTCGTTTCAGCTCCGGAGTAAGATGTGAATCTAAAAAATAAAACAAAATTAATTCTATTTTAATTCAAATTTATAAAATATATATTGTAAAAAATAATAGAAGAATTTGCGAGGGGGATTCTTAGAAATTTTGTACTTTATATGATGTAATGTAAGGCATCTGACGAAATAAAAAATATGACTAAAAGAAGTATATTCACGAAAAGAGAAAATAGTAAAATACTCAAAAACATTTCAAGCATTATTTGAAGAAAATGGTAAGCGCAAAATAAAATCCACTTACAATGATTAAACACGCAAATGTAATTAATGAATTATTCGTAAATATTAAATCATCATCATATTAAAAAGCATCCTCACGTGCTCTTTCACTATTTATCTCCCAAAACGATACACATTCGAAACATGTATCGCGTCTTGATCAACGTCACCGATATCAGCGAACGATCCTTCTTGGTTTACGCTTGTCAGTGCGCGGAGTCTGTTTGATCGATCGCGTTTGCCTCAGAACAGACTAATTACAGGCTCCCATGCTCGCGGCAACAGAGATTCTTCGGGATTTGAGCGGGATTTCAAGAAGGACAGAGAGAGCGAGAGGAAGATAGGCCTTCCGGTATTTTCCGAGCCGATCCATCAGCTTGGCATTCTTCGCAGCATCCCTCTCGCGCGAAACGTGACCCGAGTGCTTGAGACGCCTTCCAATTCACCGATATAGCGATACTTTTGCCGGTTCCAAGTATGGCAAACAGATCGTATTGGCACGTCAATTAGTCGGAAACATTGCCGGAAAAAGTTCGTCGAGATGCTCGCTTCAGATTCGACCTTCCTTTTCGCAAACTTTATGATGATCCATTTCTTGTTGCAGGAGCGTCGATTAATTAAGAGCATCTTCCGCCTCCCGTTTCGCTTTACGAGAGTAATTCCGCATCACTCCGGAATTGTCCATCTTCTCGCTCTCTTTTATTGCAGCATCTATGCTGGAGTAACGAGGTAGAACGACTCTGTTTTCGTTACATCGTCGCGACATCGTAATTGATTGCGGATGTTATTTTGCAATATATATCGGTATATATATACGCGCGAAAAAACATCGCGATCAATTCATCGATCTTCACTCGATAATGACACTTTACGAATCCGGAGCTTGCGAGATGGAAGCTTTCGACCCGATTCGTATATCGGGCGATCGGGGACCTCCGTTGACGAATGAATGGAAAAACGTGTCTTGTCAAACGCTCCCGTCATTTTTCATTAGTATCATCGAAACCCGGAGGTCTTCTCTCCCGTCGTATACGAATCTGGTTCTCTCTCGTTCGTCTCGACGCGAGATGCAACTCTGACCTCTCTTTCAAAGACTAGCCAATCGATTTTACGCGTGGGAAACTCGCATGCTGGCAAAGTCTTTTCTTGTCTTCACATATCTTGCTCTCTTACCACGAAGGGTACTATTTATAACGTATTTTTCTTTATAACTGTACTCTGTCTGTATCGTATGTATTTTTTATATCAGGTAAAAACACTGCGTTCCGATATAAATATACCTGAGAGATATCGTACTACTTTAAAGTTCTAATTATTACTACACGGAAAAAAGAATTTTCGCTACCATAGCTAATCATGGTTTGCAAAATAAATTTCTAAACTGTAGCAAAACGATATGCTGTTGTACCTAATAAATAGGTATCACAGCTAAGATGTTCGCTGTTGCACCTAATAAATAGGTGTCACAGCTAAGATGTTCGCTGTCCATATATTACGACTACCTAATAAATAGGTATCACAGCTAAGATGTTCGCTGTTGCACCTAATAAATAGGTGTCACAGCTAAGATGTTTGCTGTCCATATAATATTACAACAATCTAATTACCACACGCAGTTTTTAGTTACGGCAGCTAATTTTTTTTCCGTGTATAAGTAGATGCAGAAAAAGAAGAAATGAAAGGAGGGAAGGATAGAGAAGAGAGGCTCCACTTTAATAACACGCGGTGACGACGTAGAACAACGGCAAGAGTCTCATTCTACATTTTAAAGAGATAATCTTAAGAGAAAAATTTCTCATGCAAGAATTAGACTTTATTTCGTGTCGCAATGCAATAAATATAATGGACGGTGTCATATCATTCTTCTTTGATAAAAGGGAATAAGAGATATTTTAATATTTCTGGAGTAATTGTATTATCTTAGAAACAATGCGTCTCTTTCATTGAGAAACAGTCACGCACACATCATTCATCTTCTTCCTGTCTCGATCGTGAATAATTGACGTTAAACAACTGCGAGACAAGACATTGCTTTCCTCGGAAATCTGAAACGTTTCGATGAACGCACGTCGCCTTTCGACGAGATCTAAAGCCATGTGTCTCTTTTTCTCGATATCAATCATCCTGCTAGACAGAACCCGTTCGTATTAAACAACTCTCCCGCCGCACTCGAGAACGATTTGATGAGAGGCGAGCTTTCAAACGAAAGTTTGCACGTAATTCCGCCGCAGGAATTGTGTAAAGGGATGACGTTCGGTGGGCGGTTTTGTGAGAGGCCTGCGGCGAGCAGAGATTAAATCGTACTAATCTGTCAGTAAAGTGCTAATCTCTGTCTATCCCTGTCTATCTCTCGTCTCGTTTTCTCTATAGCAGCATCTTGCCCTCTCGCGTAAAAAATGGAAGCGGAAATGGAGATGCGCAAACTACATATGGACCGTGCGATCGTTTCCGTCGTGAAGATCGACGAGATAAAGATCCACCACAAGCTCGACAATATTTTCTCGTATCCGAGCGAATGGCGTTTCCGTATGTGTTAAACATTCAATCTCTTTCGTATCACTAGAGATTCTTCGCGTCGAGAAGCTCTCTTCCTTCGCGATTTTGTTTTCCGGAAAATTTCTCCGGCGGTGAAGCTTTCTCTTCCTCGACTTTCGGGAAATTCTCGTTGATGTCGCCAACAGGATGGGTTTTCCTCTTCTTCGGGATTCCATCTTCCCCGAGATCTTTCTCGACTTTCACCAGCGGTAGGTTTTCTCTCCGAGATATTCCAGCTCCCGGAAAAACTCCGAAATTTCTCTCAGTTTCGAAGAAGCTATTGTACAAAAAGCATGAAGTTTAAAGTTTCTTAGATTAAGTATCCCGGCGTCTGGTTTCATTGATCCCTGATGGAAAAGTTTGTGAAATTTTTCGATATCCATTTGTGTCTCTTGCATTAAATCACGATGCGATTAAAGAAATGAAAACAACGCAAATGTAAACAAGTTTTTACTAGCAAGTATTTGCGAGAAACAAGATTCTATCTTTGTTGTATTAAATCTCATTGAAATTGAAAAAGTTTTAGCATTAATAATATATTTTACCATTTATGTTTCTTTTTCTATCTTTCTCAATTAGATCTTATCTCTTCAAAAAGTTATATAAACACAACGTATTTAGGTAATGATAAAATAATAACCCTTATAGTGATAAAAATGTATTCTTTTTTACAAAATTCCGTACTGCATATTTCTAATTCTTTCACATTCGGAGCAAAGTTTTTTTCTTTTTAAAACAGAATGAATAGGTAAAGAGAATTCATGTAAAGCACTGGTCTCTCTCTTTGAATTAGATATAGCTTTCCATTTTTTAGAACGATATGAGCATCATGCGCTTTTCAGAGTTGTATGGAGATTTTAACTAGCTAATTTTGCATAACATATTCTCGTTGAATTACATCTAATGTTTATTTTTAAAATATAGTCTTTATTTATTATATCGAAAAGGTACAACGCTTTTTTTGTAGCTTATTTATATTTTTATTAATATTTATACTTTATATAAAAAATACAAAAAAATCTATTGTTTTTCCGGGTGAAATAAATATGTCAAAAATATGTGCACACGTGAAAAGATAGGTAAATAAACAAGAATCTCGGTAGAATTTTCATCGAATAAGCGTAACATTTCTTTTCTTCTTTTTTTCGTCGCTCGACAAACGGAATTTTTTCGACTATGACGCAACATTTTTACGGATACTCGCGGAGCGAATGTCCGATTACTTTTGCATCTTTCTACTCTATTATTCCCTTTTTCCATTGGCTCTTACACGAAGACGCTAACTTTCCATTAATAACGTAAACGCAAGCACGGCTTGCAACTCGTGTTGCAGGTAAAGTTGTTGCTTTAAAACTATTAATAAATTCCGTTGAGGATGCAACGAAGCGCGTGCGCAGAGAGGGAGAAATAAAGACCCTGCATACTTGAAATACACGGTACAATCTGCCGTAGATGAAAAACGGGTTAATCCTGCTGGTTATCCTCTTTCAGTCGCTCCGTGGCTTGTCATCGCGTGCTTATTGTCTGATTTTCGATGTTCCGACAATCGCGAAAGAGAGTCTCACCCGTTGATTTAATTTTGTAATCAATATAAAGCAGAATATTCTTCCTTGAACCTAATATTTTATACAAATTTTATTATCATTTTATAAGGTATAAATTTGCAAAAAATAGCTACATATTTTTTCTTAAAAACAATTATGTGTTTTTTTACACCAATTGATGCCTCTTATTTTTTTGTGTATAAAAGTATTGAGAGGTGGTAATCTAAAAATGAATATTTTACAAGATATTTCATAGTTTATATAAAATTATGTCAAATTAAAGTATAAAATATAGAATTAACGAATAAAGGAACGGTAATATTTGAATCGCGATTAATTAACTTAAGCGTATTAATAGAGGAAGAAGCGGATCTTTCTCAAAACGCGACTCTAATGAGCACGGTAATTTGCAATTGCTTCCTGCCGCATCGTGAAAGATACCTGAGATGGGAGGTAATTATCGGCTATTCTTAATTACTCTCGGTAGTTAGCGGAACGACCGACCGCAGTTACCTGAACACAAGATTCGTTTATTATATTATAGTTCGCGAAATATAAAATTCATCGCTGTATATTATTTTTCGCATCAATTGAATAACAGGTCTTAAACACGTTTGACATTTCACATTATTTCAGGAATGGATAAAAGAAAAATAATTTCTTATATCGCATAAAGAGACGAAATTCTCCGCGACCGTCATCTCTTTTGAAGACGCACGTGTATTAAAAATATTTTTCACTCCCACGGCATATATCTCGTGCTCTGCAAGAGGGTTAAGTTTACGTCGAGAGGAGATTCAGTATATCTTTCTGAAGACTCTGTCCACTGCGGAAAATGATATTGTACAATACGGCGCGCGAGACAAGCTGACGCGGAAGATAAACGTCAGGTCGCGATTTGTTTCTTCGTCCCGTGCCGGAGAAGTTACTTCGCGGAGGTCGTATTCTCTCTCGTACTTTATTGCGCCCTGCATCCATGATATCCTCCCATCTGACACTTTGGATCTCGGACACTGTGAGAGGAAGAGAGAAAGAGAGAGAGAGAGAGAGAAACCAGTGTTCGGCTCGCGTGCAGAATTTGCTCCGACGCGAGATGCAGCCAAGCAGATTTGATTATGCAAACTCGGTTGCGTAATTTTTGGCCCACCTTTTCTCCAGACGTTTTTCTCGATGCTCGTATCTCGCGGAATCGAAGAAAAATAGATTCAACTAACGGATCTTACGAAGAAGCGCGTGTGATGGAATTCATCGTGAAATGTTTTAAAGCTTGCTTTAAAGAGGAATATATATAAAGCTCGTATAAAAGCATGAAAACACAGGAGGCTTTTTTACGAGTCCGGTTGCTCTCGGTAATTTTAATGAATGCACAAATTGCATTTTGCTAGAGACGGCGCTATAAACAGTTAAACAAATCTTTTCTATCGCGATTGAACCGAGTTTATCGCGTCGGAAAATTCGAAAGCACATATGTGAGACAATTGTTTAATCGTTTGATAAAATGTGATTGCTCTCTCTCTCTCTCTCTCTCTTTTTCTCCTTCTCTCTCTATCGCAATCTGATTGAAGCAACGTTATTCGCAGTAATTGAAAACAAAGCGCGACGCGCTTTTCGAGAATGCATTATTGAGTCCTATATACCACACTGACGTGTATTTCTTTATTATCGTTACCTATACCGTATTTCTCTATTTCGCATGATAAATCTTTTCCATTTGAGCCGTTCGGTAGTTTATCCCTTGCGGCTAACTTGCACCATTTATCTTTTCCAGTCGTGCTTAATTTACCGTTACTGACTGAATCTCGGAAAGATTATCTCGTCGGCGATCGCCGCGATTTTCAGCTTATCCATTTCTATTCGTCGCGAAGAAAACCGTCTGTCAGTTAAAGCTTTCGAGCGTCGTATTTCATTTATTACAGCATTCTTGTGCAATTCGCGATATTCGTTTGTAACGTCAGTCGATGGTGCGAACGAAAATTGTATATACGAATTTGCGATAATAATCATTTAAATAATTTCGTTTTGTTAAACAACAATTAACGTAATTTAATGAAACAGGAACACAGATATAAGAGAGAAATAAATAGAATAGTAAATTCATCAAAGTAATGTTTAAATATTTCACTGCCCGTATAACGAGAAAGAAATAATTATTTCAATTGATTACGCGCAAAGAGTCTTTAACGAGAGATAAATGTCTAAAGTATTTATTTCTAATTCATGTAAAATCAATCACAAATATTTCAAATTTTAAAATATTATTTTGTCTCAATTTTACGATACATGTGAAATGGCGGTTTTAATTTTTATTTTCGCACATCTTTCAACGCGCCCATAATTTTTCGCGTCTCCTATGGGAGTGTAACCGTGCCAACGACTCTTATTTCGAAATCACGTTATCCTTGCGAACCGATGGCGCAGTAGAACAGTACGTTTCAACGCCGGCATATGCAGCACGGAGTCTGGTGCGCCGAGTGCATTCACTACTCACTTATCTAGGTCGGTTTGCCCAACCCAGCCGAGGCCTCGACCCACCCTCATCCACCTCGGCTTCGTCAAACTCTCTCTCTAGAACCGGCTGGGACCCACCCATCTCGATGTGGCACCAACGGTTAGTTATCTTAACGATGCTTTTATTTGGACAGATATCGGCTCGGCGAAATTACAATCTTCGAAAGATCATGTTCGATTTGATTCAATCTTTTTGTCCCGTTAATCACTTTGGCGAAATGGATGATATCGATGAAGATTGATATTGACGTATCCGTTTGACTAAATTATTTCGATACAATATCACAGGAACATGTGTTACTTGTGTGTGTGTATGTTGGTTCTCAATTCCGGTATGATGGAAAAAAATAATATAAGAGAATTATATAAAGAGATAATTTTTCTCGAAGAGAAGGAATGAAACTACGAGTGCAAATATTGCTTTACAAAATATATGTTTGCGTTATGAATATTTTATAGCTAGTCTGTAAGGTACGCGATTATCTGTCATTTCGATCGAACGAGTTTCGCTACAATTTCCATACGCGCGCGGAACGGCATCCTTCCGGTGCCGCGATTTGATGTAACATTCCATGCATACGGGATAAGTTAGGAATTCGGAACAAATTAAACGCACTGAAGACCTTTCACCGCAATTGAAACGGGAACCGCAATTTCCCCTCGGTTATTATAAGTTTTTAGGAGATTATTTGCATGCAACGTATGTACGTACGTAAATCACTTTCCGTTCCATTTACGATCCATGGTCGGGTGAAATGTAAAAAGGAATCGAGCAGCAAAAACAAATTCGATAATGCGAGAGCGTTGATAAATATAATGGCTGGAACGCGCACACGAAAATATGGAAGCCGTCACGAAATGATATGATAACTCTATTTCTTCTTTCTCTCTTTCTCTGTCAAGGAAGAAAACTGGATGAATAAGCTAAAAAGTTAATAAATCTAATATATTTCGAAGTTCATAAATTTGACATTGCACAAAGCACACTTTTAGCCTTTTTAAAATATAAAATTAATAAGTAATTTATAATTTAAAATAAAGAGTGATTTGCCCTATAGAATATAATTTAATCTCAAAATCATAAATATTATCTTACATTGAACTTTTTTATAATGGCTGTATCACGAAAATTGTATAATGACAGTACACAAAAAATCATGAAAATAAAAATTTTAATTTTGTGGAGCAAATCTTTACTTCGACTCATAAATTAATGATTAATTTTATATTTTAAAAGGCTAAAAGTGCTTTGTGCGCGCAATGTCAAAAATTCATGAATCTCGAAATGTATCAGGTCTACCGGAGAGTTCTGTCCGTTTTTGGAATAAAACAAAATACAAATTTTTATTACCGTCAATAAACTTTATTAAATAATGTAATTGCCATTATTATTAATGATTTCTTGCCAGCGTGAGGGCAATTTGTATATCCCTTTTTCGAAAAATGTTTTATCTTTTGATGCGAAAAATTGAACCAGTGCTTGTTTGATATCTTCTTCATTTTTTAATTTTTTGCCCCTCAAAAAATTTTGTAAGGACAAAAACAAGTGATAGTCGGAGGGTGCTAAGTCCGGGGAATATGGTGGATGCGACAGAATTTTCCAGCCTAGTTCTGCAATTTTTTGACGAGTATCCAAAGCAGCATGTGGCCTGGCATTATCATGATGCGGTATGATGTTCTTCCTATTGAACATCGCCGGCCTCTTTTCTTGGACTGCTGTATTTAAATTATCCAGTTGCTGACAATACTTCTCCGAATAATGGCAATTACATTATTTAATAAAGTTTATTGACGGTAATAAAAATTTGTATTTTGTTTTATTCCAAAAACGGACAGAACTTTCCGGTAGACCTAATATTAGATTTATTAACTTTCAACGTAGCTGATCCGTCCGGTCCCTCCTTAAACAGTATTTCACATGGAATTCCATGCGAGAGAAGACGACAGAATGTGTCCACGCGTGCATCGCTACATTGCACGCGCACGCGAGTGCATCCCGATACTCGGCAGCGTGGGGGTCACATAGCACCTCTGCATAGTGGTCATTGCGGTATCACAGTGTTATGCGAGTGTTACGAACGCGGGAAACGTGTACGATAATCGTTTTGCGCTCGGAATGATTTGTATCGCGGGTAAAATCCTCTCCGCCACAATGACGCTGTAATTAGTAGCAGTATATATCGTGGTAGCTTATTTTGTATTTTAAAACTATATATTTCCCTGAGAGCACAAATGCACACATAGAAAATATCTCCCTTTGCCTTTTACAAGAAAATTGCAAAATAATAAAATAACGTAGAATATTTAAATAATAACGCATAAAGGGAGAAGAAAAAACGCAATGTGAAAAAGTCATCTAATTATTATAATTATCGATGTGACAAGATAAGAAAATGCAAAGTGGTACTAGATCAAATGTAGGCGGACACCGAGTAAGTGGATCATTCTCGACTGTAATCAGACAAAGTGAATAATTCCCGAGTCTAGTCAGCCGGCGCGTACTTTAATCGTTATATATTTAACGACATTAATAACGGTTGAAAAGATAGAGCAAGTATTATGCTTGAAATAACAGTGTGGTTCGCGACTTGAAGATTTCCCGAAAGGATAGTCCACTGCGCTTTCCACTGTTTTCTCGCACCGCCATCCAAGAACCTTGTTGCTTTATGCATGGGCGCACTTGCCTTCCTAATGTCTGGTGGGCTTATGGCTCCTCGGACCCAGCTAATCTTATATCGCATGAATGCAAACTTGACGAGTGCTATACGAGTGCATTGCTTTCAACATTTACAGATTAAACTGTTCTTCATATCATTCACTCGATAGATTTACGATGATAACAGACGTGCCTTAAAAGTTTTTGAAAATATCCGAAAAGAATTCTCGATACTTTTCAAGATTTCAAAATAAATTTATTTAATTATAATAAAATTAATTTAATTTAATAAATTTCGATATTATGACATTCTGCGTGTGTGTGCGCGAAGTATTATTTTTTTAACCCACAAATAATGAAATTGAATTTGCGATGGTCTCGGAATGAGAAGCTATCTTGTTTTTCTCCCTCGCGAGATATTTTTATATACTTTCTACACAAAAAGTTTTCTAAATTCTCAAAACTTCACGTTTTATTCGGAATCCCCGGAGTTATCCAAGGTAATATTGATTTTCATCGCAATGTAACTTCTTTCCAACTCAACTTGAACTATATTTGCCGCTCATTCTGACTTCCCAAAGTTCGTTCGTACACCAGTTATAAACAGAGCAGAATAATTTTACATACGCGCGTTTTTTGCGTAAAGGTAATTTCTAAATGCTCATAACAATTTTCAATTGTGATAAGAGTTAACGGTGATTATTTTATGATTTAACGTGTTCCAAATCTAACTTATTTCGTATGCATGGTACGTTACATGTAGCCTTGCGTTTGAATATATCTCGAGGTAACAGCGCGCATCGCAGTTGGTTATTAATAACAGTGGTCTTTCAAATGTGTACGATGACAGTCCGAAAAAAATTGACAAGACGCGAAAGTGCACTTCGTGTACTATCATCGCGAGAAGGCGAGTTTGCGAGATCTGCATTCGCATGTGGCTTCAGAAATGGATTCCGGAGATTTAGATTAGTCACGGACCCCTGCCTCGGTCACCCTCGTTGCAACCCGTCGCGTTCTTTAACGGCGTGGCGACGCTTCGAGGGTTTTTCGAGACAAGTGCTTAGCCAGCTAATTACCTATCTCTCTTTCCTTCTTCTCGAAGCTCGGGTGTGCAGGAGGGCAAAGGATGGCATATTTTGAAAGTCGCCGGAGTACCTATCCCGGCGAGAATTTCTCGGAGGAAAAATTTGACGCGGAGAACGACTCTTGACACGGTTGAGTCAAGTTAGGCATCGCGCATCATGTGGAAGCCTCGGACCAAGGACACTTGATCGATTCCGAACACGAGAGACGACAGACGCCTCGGCGCTTCCGCTGCGATCTTCGAGATCACTATCAGTGACACTATTGTCGCGATTGTTGGTTTACGGTTTTGGAAGAGAGAAAGAGAGAAACTTTGATAAATTATATGCTGATATCAAAATATATAATTAAAATATGTGTGTGTGAAGATCGATATCAAAATATTTTTAAAAGAAGAAAAGGAAAGAGAGAGAGAGAGAAAAGAAGAAGTTTCAAGGGCCCATCTATTTTAGAGAAAAAAAAAACAATTTTTTTATATTTTCTGAAAGTATGTCTCTGAAAAATATGTCTTTCAAAATTTATTTAAAAATTCCTAAAAATTATCAATTTTTCATATTACTAAAGTAGATTGGGCCCTTAATACGATATAAAAAACGCAGTTATGTAATAATTCTTATAAATCCGCATAGTTACCAGTAATAGATTTTTTTTCTCATTTCAAATATTATTTTTTGCCCATTTCTCATAATTACTTATGCGATTCTACTTTTTATATCTTATAAAACTCTTAGCGGGAATTTTTTTCATTTCTGTAAAGCCTTATAACCCCAATATAAACCAGCATAATTAAGATGTAACCCATAAACGATATAAATTCACAGGATTCTCTCGATAAATTTCCGACAGCCACACCTTAACTTGCTCGCGACTCTATCGATGGAAATGTATCTGCCAGCGACGCGAGCATAACTTGCGAGCATCTCCCCGTTTCTACCGCTGTCAAAGCGCTGGAACGGTTGCCCGATTGGACCAACTGCCCGTGAAATGACGCCGTCGTAAAGCAACGGTCGTTTTAGCTACGCTCGCCTATCATTTACGTCCCGGAATTCTCTGCAACGGCTTCGAGATCGTTCGTTGCCACTCTCGCCGCATCCGTAAATCACGGACCACGTGGTTCACGCGGTCGACTCGACTTTACGCTATGCCTCGTTTCCGTCGAAGACTTATGTTACGTATCTTTGAAATCTTTATCTCTATTAAATATATTTCCGTTTTCGAATACGTTTATAATTTACAGGCAGATGTGTTAATTATACTTTTTTTTTTGCAGAACGATGTGTTTTAATAACAGAAACACAGACCTCTCTTTTTAAATTTATTTCAAAAAATTGAGAGTTTATTAAATATTCCATTACTCGCGATTCAATTGTCAATCGCAGGTCGACGTGGTTGTTGTATGTACGAATTTATCGATATTGTTCGAATTGATGATTGTCATAGTCAGAACGCTGATTAATATCGGAAATTGGATGTCACAAATCTCCTCATACAGCCGATCGATACAGATGGAAGAGGGAATTCCGTTGTGTCGAAATCCAAGCAGGATGCCTAAAGCGTCACACCACGCCGACATCTAAGATGGGCTTTTGCTCCCGGTAGGGAAATTCCAAGAGTTGGGAGTACTTGGATGCCTCGCTTTGGAATCTGTCGGTTTCGAAATTCTTTGGACTTACGATAAGATAGCAGGCCGCGGGCGACTAGCTCGGGAAACACTTGTAATGAAGAAACAACAGAACGGTTTCGTCTTCATTAAAGCATTGCTGTTTATTTCTCAACGAAAATTCTCGTGCAACTGTCTCGTTCGCGTCGCTCCAGTAAATTTTAAATATCTTTATAAATTAATGTTTTATATACATTTATTTAAATAAATAAAATTATGTTTTATATATCTTAAATTAAGAAAAGAATACCATTGATATTAACTCAAATATAATAAATTACATAAAAAAGTAACACATTAATTTATATATTTATATAATATATGAGTTTAAGAACGTTTTTTTACGATAATTTCGCGAAGAAGACTGTTAACTTCTAATCGCTTTCGCAATATAATCATGATCAATTACTTGCCTCATATCGAAGAGAAAATAGTAGTCAACTCATCTGCCGGTAACGAACGAAAACGTCGCGGAAGCGTAAGGACTTCGTCAGGACTTTGCTCTCGTCTGTTCGAGTTCTTCCTCGATGGTCGCTCGAGCTCACTCGGGGCGACGAAGTTTAAATTGTTTTCAAAACAGCGGCTGTGCAAATTCCATTCGACAATTGCCAGGACGAATATTTGACGTCCGCTACATTTACATGAACAAAGTTACCTCATAATTTTAATCACTATCATTTTCACTATCATCTCAATCTAATAGCTACATATAATTTTAATATACAATCAAATTTTTCAATTGTATATTGAAAGACGTCAAAGTTTTGTTTTATTCTTCGTATATTCGAAGTCCCAATTGTGTGTTCGAGAAATATTTTTTATTTCTTCTCAAAAAATTATGGCAAAATATTGAGAAGTACAAATAAATTCGCGAAAATCTGACTGCGCGTACATTCCATATGGTGAACCAAAGTCGAAATATATTGGTATCACGGATTCTATTATACCTGATCAAAGACAAATATTTGAGAACAGATAATAGAGTTAAAAAATCGATAATTTACCTTATCACATCATTACACTGATTAAACAACTTTCAGTTCATATAATATAGTCGAATTTGTTGCTTGCCTTATCTCTCAGCTTTCATTTATTATATTTAATTAACTTTTAGTTAATTATAGCACAAGAGAGCCATAAAACTCTAAATGCCGTTGTGTAGAGGCAATCAATTTTCTGAATTGTCTGCAAAATCGCGCAGGGGACGACCATTCCAATTTTCAGAGTATCGAACGGGGCGGTTTTGGCGAACCGGCCGGATCCGATCTCGGCCACGTATACCCCCGAAATAATAATGATAACGACGAAATAAATACATCTCGGCACGTCTGGCCCCGCTATCAATACGATATCGCGGTACCGTATCCGGCAAAAATGCGGTTTCCATCGCGCCAGGTATACATATACATACACATCGCGGAAAAAATAAGCGACGAGATAAATCATTCGCGCGCGCGCGAGTAGATACAGAGCGCACGTCCGTCTCTTTCGCGGGGAAATTTACTACCCGATATTTTTCTTCCTCCGCGCGTAGAATTTACGTGTCACGTCTCTGACATATCAAGCCGTAGAAACGAGAATCTCAAGTCTTTGGCCGCGAAACAGATTTGGCTGGATCCTATTCTCGCGCTGGAAAGCATTCGTAGCTTATTCCGCGAAAGGAAAATATCGCGTTAATTTAATTTCCCATCCAATTAATTTGTATCGAGTAAGTTAAACCCGAAATTTGAGCGTGTATCATGCACACGAAATTATTATTCCAGCTATTGTATAATATGTCGAATTGAATCTAGATCGATTATATAAATTATTTTAATTGCTGAATTATATCTCCCTCAAGCTATCTCTCTGTATCTATCGATGTATAAAATGATCTTCGAAAGATTAGAGGGAGAGGCGGATGGTGTGTAGTTGGGTTAAGGATTTGGTAGATTGGCGTATCGAATTCAGCAGCGGGCGAATTTCGCAGAAAATTGGAAAAGTTACCTCTTTATTGAGTCGGTTCCGGCGCAGGGTGCTCTCTTTCTCCCTCTCTCTCTCTCTCTCTCTTTCTCTCTCTCTCTCCCTCTTTCCAGATCAGGATGCGGCAAAAATATTTTATTGGAAATAGGAAAACATTATGCCAGGGCAAAAAGGTTTCCGAAATGCGAGGCGATTCGTTCTCCCGCGATTTCGGATATAATGGCACTGCCGCGCGCGGATTGATCTCGTTTTATTTCTTGTTGCCGGACCACTTTTGCGGTATAGCTTATGCGACTACGTCCGGTCGGGAGGCCACGGATTGTAATACTTTATGTCGTTACGTCGCGACGCAGTGGACCGATAAAGAAATAACGTTGTAAAGGGGGAGAAAAGGGAGAGAGTGTAATCTCCTTTTTTACGTCTACGATCTTCCTGTTTACAGCTTGGGAGACGTTTGATATAAAATCCTGCCATTTTTATTTAGATACTTGGTTTTACGATACTGTATAAAAATAAGATTTATCTAAGTTATCTCATTCTCTTTCACGACTAACTGACATTCTGCCGTTTATTTTACAACCTCAATTTATATAAAAAATAAAAATCATACTGGACATACGGCGCACAAATGAATACGTACAAAGAATCTTGATAACTTGTCGAGAAGCTTGATCCAACATGGTGGCGAGTGACCTTACGAAACATCAGGCTCGATAAACTCGCAAGTTCGTAAAGTTCTAACGAGGTTCCACGGTGGTTCACCTCTCAAGGAGACCAGAGGAGTCTTCTCTTCCTCAGATCGCGTTAGAAACTATTGAAGTTCAGAAGAAGGACTCACCGCGAATTTGTGACGAATACTTAAAACGCTTTATTACCCTTATCAATTATGCCTCCTCCTTTTCTTCCTTTTTAATAGAGGCTCATTGAAAGTTTGACCCGTTGCATTTGTGAGAAGATAATTAAGCCAGGTTTGCCTAATTTCATCAAATATGAATATCGTTGAGTGAAAAAATATTTATTCTTGTTATCTGTTTTAAATAATAATAAAATAAATTTT